>NC_091939.1:2047500-2165000 GCF_041260155.1 Ptychodera flava | reverse complement strand
GCTATTCTTATAGGCTAGGGAAATGTCTGTATGTCTGTATGTCTGTCCGTCAACATCAAAAACTCAAAAACCGCTGTACATTTCATCTTGATATTTGGTGTGTACATGGATGATGGGCTGTAGATGAGATTTTGTTCAAATGAAGTTGTCATTGCCAAAAATATGCAAATTAAGTGAAAAAATGTAAAAACAGTCAAAATTGAAAAAACTCAATAACCACTGAGCAGATTACATGAAAAATTAGCATGTAAGTACTTTGGGCTGACATGAAATGATTATGCACATCTTGGGTCAGTATCTTGGACTTGCTATTTTTCATGAATTTTTTTGTAATTTTCTCCCATTTTTGGTCAAAAAATCTCCTGCTCTGAAACCACAAGTCCGATTGATTTGAAACTTGGTATGGAAGTGCATAGGAGTGACCTTTCCCAAATTTGGTCAAATCGTGGTGAAATTTGCATATTTTTAGTTTACACGTCCATATACTCCCATGTATAAGGCCACGAAAAATAAAAATTTAGTTTCTCATCGTATTCATATTGCAAAAAGGATGCAGTGACACAATTTTTAGTCCCCACGGATATGAAGTCTAGTGAGCTTATAGATTGGGTCATGTCCGTCTGTTCGTCCATCCGTGAGTCCATCCGTTCACGCATATGTCTCGGATATTTTTGACAAAATGTCATGTGACCTTGATGACCTTTGATCTCAAATATACATATTTGTCCATAACTCAGTAACCACAATTGCTATCACCCTTCATATATGGTATGATGGGACTGCTTATGACGCCACATATTGTACCTCATTAATTATGCGCATATCTAATTTTGAGCGAGCCAATAGAGCTAGAGGTCTGATTTTTGGTATATAGGGATAACTTAGCAAAACAATTTTTTTGACAAAATGTCACGTGACCTCGGTGACCTTTGACCTCAAATATACATATTTGTCCATAACTCAGTAACCACAAGTGCTACATCCTTCATGTATGGTATGATGGGACAGCTTATGACGCCACATATTGTACCTCATTAATTATGCGCATATCTAATTTTGAGCGAGCCAATAGAGCTAGAGGTCTGATTTTTAGCTCCCATAGCCATATGTATATATGGCAATGGAAGCTATTCTTATAGGCTAGGGAAATGTCTGTATGTATGTATGTCTGTATGTCTGTGTGTCTGTATGTCTGTATGTCTGTATGTCTGTATGTCTGTCCGTCAACATCAAAAACTCCAAAACCGTTGCACATTTCATCTTGATATTTGGTGTGTACATGGATGATGGGCTGTAGATGAGATTTTGTTCAAATGAAGTTGTCATTGCCAAAAATATGCAAATTAAGTGAAAAAATGTAAAAACAGTCAAAATTGAAAATCTCAATAACCACTGAGCAGATTACATGAAAAATTAGCATGTAAGTATTTTGGGCTGACCTGAAATAATTGTGCTTTTTTTGATTTTTTGATATTGTTGAAAATTACAAATTAGTGCCAAAAAAGGCGTTTTTGGTAAAAAATCTTCTTCTTCATGAACCGCTGGTCAGACAGCTTTGATATTTGGTATACAGGTCCCTAGGGATAACCCAAATTGGATTTGTTCAAATTGTGATGAAATATGCAAATCTGTATTTTTAAGGAATTTTTTTGTCATTTTTGGTCAAAAATTTATTTCATCAAAACCGCTCATCTGACAGCTTTGATATTTGGTATACAGGTCCCTAGGGATAACCCAATTTGGATTTGTTCAAATTGTGATGAAATATGCAAATCTGTATTTTTAAGGAATTTTTTTGTCATTTTTGGTCAAAAATTTATTTCATCAAAACCGCTCGTCTGACAGCTTTGATATTTGGTATACAGGTTCCTACAGATAAACTAAATATGATATATAGAATATATGATGAAATCTGCAATTTTGTATTTTTGGTGCAATTTTTGACATTTTTGGTCACAAAATGTGTTTCTCAAAAACTACTTGTCTGATGCCTTTGATATTTGGTATACAGGTTCCTGGGGGTTCTCCTAGTGTGATATAGTGAAATTTGATGAAATCTTCAATTTTTGTATTTTTGGGTCAATTTTTGCCATTTTTGGTCAAAATATTTGTTTCTCAAAAGTTACTCATGTGATAGCTTTGATATTTGGTATACATTTTTATACATAATTATGATGAAATAATCAATTTTGTATTTTTGCAGCTAATGTTGCCATTTTAGGTCAGGCCATCCTGAAATGAGCTATCAAAGATCTCAACCATCTTCATCAATACATATGTCACAAAAAGTTGCTCTCTACATAACACAGCAGAGCTCTGTCGACTATTGGGTCGCTTGTTTTTTTCACAACCGCTGGTCAGACAGCTTTAATATTTGGTTAACAGGTCCCTAGGATGACCTTAGTGAGATGATTTCATACAGTCAGGAAATACTTAATTTTGTATCCATGTCTATAGTAGCTTCAGGGACATTGGCCCTATGTTTAAGATAATGTTGTGATTCAGTAAGCATTTGAAATGGTAAACTGTATTTGGTGTTGAAATGTGGTAAAAAATAATGAAAAAACATAGCTGAGGTGATTTCAGCAGGTTTGGTTTCCAACAAATATATTCAAAGTTGTTTTCAATGTTAAAGAGTGATGGAGGGGGGGGTCCTGAGGTCCTGGCAGATTTTGAAAAAAATCCAAACAAATGTCAATAAAAAAATCAGCCACAGAAGGTTTGTCAAAAAGAAAAGGTGGGATAGTGGGAAAAAAGAATGTACAGTGTATCAGATAAAAAAGATGTTCCTCATCAATCTTCCAGACAACCCCCTTTTATCAAATGGTACACCCCTGATGTATTTTTGTGTGCCATTAAACATGCAGTGTATTTTAGTTTAAGATGTCAATCAAGTTAGGTAAGGATTTGAAAGGAATAGTCAAG
This sequence comes from Ptychodera flava, assembly GCF_041260155.1. Lineage (NCBI taxonomy): Eukaryota > Metazoa > Hemichordata > Enteropneusta > Ptychoderidae > Ptychodera > Ptychodera flava. Next base: position 2,162,075 of record NC_091939.1, on the reverse strand, counting down.
TTCACCACAGTTTAACTTTATCTCTTGTGTCATCATCCTTGTGTAATTGGTTAAGTTTGTAAGTTGCTCCAGATGTGGATATACCAGCTGTTCTGGAAGAAAACAATGTTTACTTTTCCCTATAGGGTTTCTGAGTTAATGATTGCATGTTGAAATCTCTCCAAGTATCTGGTGCATGGGCAAAATGTAAATATTGGTTGCATGTTATGTATTTCAGTCTATGTCAAATATTGTAAATGAAAAATCAAGAACAGTTTGCTGTGTGCTTGTAAAAGATAACATGTATGTCAATTAAATTATATAAAATAATTAAATATTAAATATCACTGCATGAAAACCCAATAATACTTACTGTATTAACATGGATTATTGCCTGTATTTTATCTGAAGAGTGCATATACAGATGAATACAGTCAAGAATCCATTTTTTGTATTCAGCAAGCTTGTATTCATGTGGATTCATGTAAATTCACGTGTATTATTCTATAATACAGGCAACTCATTAATGTGAATTTATCTGAATTATTGGGTTTTTACGTAGTGTATTAAATTAAATTATGTCAATTAAATATTAAAACTGCCTTGCAGTTTGATTGTCTTAAAAATTATCACAGAAGTAGAAAACGAAAAGAAACTAATCAAATTGCTGTAACATATTCACCCTCAGTGTCTGTAGGCCTATACTTTATTATTTTATCATTACATTCAGCTTTTTGTTATGTCTTTATCACTCTCCATGGGCCAAGGCACACTTGGGGTCAATGTCATCACTCTGTGCCAGTCTGTGAATGTCAGTCTGTCTGTATTTAGGATAACCTAGCAATACAATTTTTTTGACAAAATGTGACATGACTTCGGTGACCTTTGACCTCAAATATACATATTTGTCCATAACTCAGTAACCACAAGTGCTACACCCTTCATGTATAGTATGATGGGACACCTTATGACGCCACATATTGTACCTCATTAATTATGCACATATCTAATTTTGAGCAAGCCAATAGAGCCAGAGGTCTGATTTTTGATATATAGGGATAACTATAGGAGAGAATTTTTTTTGACAAAATGTAATGTGACCTCGGTGACCTTTGACCTCAAATATACATATTTGTCCATAACTCAGTAACCACAAGTGCTACACCCTTCATATCTGGTATGATTGGATACCTTATGATGCCACATATTGTAGCTCATTAATTATGCACATATCTCATTCTGAGCAAGCCAATAGAGCTGGATGTCTGATTTTTGGTATATAGAGATAACTATAGGAGAGAAATTTTTTGACCAAATGTCATGTGACCTTGATGACCTTTTACCTAAAATATAGTTTATGTCAATAAATAAGTAACTACAAGTGCTATGTCCTTTGTATTTAGTAGGATGGGAGACCTTATGACAACACATGCTTTTACCTCATTAATTTTGCACACATCTAATTCTGGGCAAGCAAATAGAGCTACAGGTCTGATTTTTGGCATATAGGGATTAATTAGCAATATATTTTTTTTTCAAAATGTCATGTAACCTCAATGACCTTTGACCTTGATTATACATATATATATGCATATCTCAGTGTTACGTGCAGAGAAAACTAACAAAAGGGTGAACTCAGCAGTTAATGTTTAAACAAAATTTATTACAAAATAAAACTAATTGCTAAGTCAGGGATAGAGTACAAGCTTTAAAAGTGTACAGACTACTTATCTCAGCTGGGACGGCAAAGCTCCAGTCTCAGAGTTGTAACAGTCAGTCGGATGAATGAACAGTCCTTTGGCTTGCAGGCTTGAAGCTGCACAAAGTCCACAGTATAAATCCAGCGTTGACAGTGAAGGTCTTGAAAAGTCTTGAGAATGACTACTGCTGGAGTTTAGTAACACACAAGAGACACGATCCCAAAAGTCTGACTGGAAGCTGTGCACGTCCCTTTTATAAAGGCATGTAAGAACAATCTAGAACTTTTATTGACATGCTAATTACTGTTCTAAAATTATCTCCCTTACACAACTAATCAACTTTCCAGAACATTCCAAACATGACTAATTGAATTCAAGGTTGTGAGGTCACAAGGGCAGTGACCTTGGGATGTTCTAGACTAATTGAACTCAGGTCATGATGAGTGTGGGGAAATGACCTACATAACACACCCCCTCTTCAAAAAAAGAAAATTTTTCAAAGAAAAATCTTTCTTTTACAAATGTAATCTTGAAAAGGATTTAAGTACTCAAATTTTGTTTTACTCTAAAGTAAAATTTCTTGAAAGTGAACAACAATAAAATTTCTTGAAAGTGAACAACAATAATTTCTAAATACGAGAGAGACAGTCTGCAATTAAATTGTCTCTGCCTTTGATATGTCTAATGTCAAGATTAAACTCCTGTAACATTAAACTCCATCTTAGCAATCTCTGATTTTTGCCTTTAAATTTCTGCAGAAAAACAAGAGGGTTGTGATCAATATAAACCACTATTGGCTGATTTGAAGAAGTAACATAAACTTCAAAATGCTGTAAAGCTAATATCAAAGATAAACACTCTTTTTCAATTGTAGAGTAGTTTCTCTGGGATTTGTTAAATTTGCGTGAAAAATAGCAAACAGGATGATCTATACCATGGACTATCCTCTTGCAATAAAACAGCACCAGCAGCCGTATCACTAGCATCTACAGCTAATTTGAATGGCAAAGTGAAATCTGGTGCAGACAACACTGGGCACTTTGCAGTATGGCTTTAAGTGTATCAAATGCCTGTTGGCATTGCTCTGACCAAACAAACTTTACTTTCTTTTTAAGTAAGTTAGTCAAAGGCTCAGTAATTGTGGAGAAATTTGGACAGAATTTTCTGTAGTAACCAGCCATACCGAGAAAGCGCATCAGTTGTCGTTTGCAGTTTGGTATGGGAAAACTTGAAATGGCACTGATTTTGGCATCAACAGGTTTTACCTCACCCTGTCCTACAGTATGTCCGAGGTAAGTTACCCTAGCCCAACCAAACTCAGATTTGGCAAGGTTGACAGTCAACATTGCTTTGCTCAGTCTCTCAAAGAACTTCCGCATGAGCTTGATGTGTTCCTCCCAGGTGTCACTATACAGGACACGTCGTCAACGTAGGCTGCACACCCGTCTAGCCCAGATATGACGTCGTTGATCATCCGTTGGAACGTTGCCGGAGAGTTCTTCATTCCAAATGGCATCACCTTGTACTGGAACAATCCGTCTGGTGTAACAAAGGCGGATATTTCACGAGCACGATCCGTCAGAGGGACTTGCCAAAATCCCTTCAGTAGGTCAAATTTTGTCACATACTTGGCTTTTCCCACTCGGTCGATGCAGTCATCAATCCTCGGGATTGGGAAAGTGTCTGTCTTTGTTAAAGTGTTGACCTTCCTAAAGTCCGTGCACATACGATAACTGTGGTCTGATTTGGGAACAAGTATGCACGGCGAACTCCAGTTACTTTTACTGGGTTCAATAAAGTCATTGTCCAGCAGGTATTTGACTTCTTCCTGGAGATATTTCGCTTTTGTTGGATTCAGTCTGTATGGATGTTGTTTTACAGGCTTACTGTCCCCAACATCAACGTCGTGATAGATGACGTTTGTCCTCGTTGGAACATCTTGAAACAGGTGTTTATATTCATGGAGCAGTTCTTTCACCTGTTGTTGTTGTTCTGGCTGGAGGTGTGCCAACTTTGTAGACTCCAGCTTCTCCAGGATTTCTGAGTTCTGAAGCTTGACCGAGCCCAGCTTTGAGTTTAGAGTATTTTCACTCAAGTCAGTTTCAGTATCACTATCTTCATAATGGCCAGAACTGACTGTACTGACAGGCTTTGTTTTAGTAGGATTATCCCTATCCAAATATGGCTTAAGCATATTTATGTGACATAGCTGTTTTTGTTTTCGCCTGTCAGGTGTTATTATGATGTAATTTAAATCACTTAATTTCTTATCGATTAGATATGGCCCAAAGTAACGAGCATGGAGTGGTTTGCCAGGAATTGGAAGTAGAACAAGAACTTTTTGACCTGGTTCAAACTTCCGTTTTGAGGTGCTTTTATCATATTTGATTTTCATTGACTGCTGAGATGACTCAAGATTTCTCTGGCTAATTCACATGCTTTAGAGAGTTTCGTACGAAAATCTGACACATATTGCAAAATATTCAGACAATCATCATCGTCTGATAGGAATTTCTCTTTAACTAGCTTAAGTGGGCCACGGACTGTATGTCCAAATACAAGCTCAAATGGGCTAAAACCAAGAGACTCTTGAATTGACTCTCTAACAGCAAAGAGCAGAAAATGAATTCCTTCATCCCACTGCTTCTCTGTGTCAAAACAGTAGGTCCTAATCATGTTTTTCAAAGTTTGATGAAATCGCTCAAGAGCACCCTGACTTTCTGGATGATAGGCGGATGACCTATACTGTTTAATGCCTAGCTGATCCATTACTTGTTGAAAAATACCAGACATAAAGTTGGAGCCTTGATCGGACTGGACACATTTGGGGAGGCCAAATAAAGTGAAAAATTTGACTAAAGCTCTCACTATAGTCTTTGTCTTTATGTTTCTCAGTGGTATGGCTTCGGGGAACCGAGTTGATGTACACATTATTGTCAACATGTACTCATTTCCTGATCTTGTTTTTGGTAGGGGCCCAACACAGTCTATTAGTATCCTACTAAATGGTTCTTGAAATGCAGGAATTGGTTGTAAAGGGGCCTTTGGAATGGTCTGATTTGGCTTTCCTACCATTTGACATGTGTGACAAGTTTTACAGAAATGTGCTACATCCTGCCTGAGATTAGGCCAATAAAAGTGACTGAGAATTTTATGATAAGTTTTCCTTACTCCCAAATGACCAGCCCAGGGCGTTTCATGGGCCAGGCGCAATATTTCAGCACGATAGGGCTTTGGAACCACAATTTGATGTTTTATAGCCCAATCGTCATCAACCAAAACATCTGGAGGTCTCCATTTACGCATGAGAATACCAGATTTCGTATAATAGGAAACAGAGCTATCTGAAGTTTTATCTTCATCATCTACCCTGTCAAACAAACACAAAATATCTGGGTCTTTGTGTTGTTCTGCAATGAGATTTGATCTAGAAAATGTCTGACTTTGGTCAGCAGAAGTTTTACTGGAAGTTTCAAATCCACGAGGGATAACGGAATGATCCGTGTCAAACACCTGACTGAGAAAGGTGTCATTTAAGTCAACATCTGTGACATTATTTTTGAGAGTATTTTGATTCTCGGAAGTTTTCTTTGACATGGCTCGAGTAATGGCACATGAAGGAAATAAATCGGGTATCTCTTGTTCAATTGGCTCTGGATCCTGATCTAAACTAGGATTATCAGTCACAAGTGGATTAGTAATGACCTTGTCCCCAGCAAGGTCGTTTCCAAGAAGAAGGTGAATCCCTTCAAAAGGCAAAAAAGGCCTAATACCTAAAGCCACAGGTCCAGAAACAAAGTCCGAAGACAAATAGACATTATGGAGAGGAACAGGAATGTAGTCATTGCAATCTACCCCCTTAATAAGAACTTTAGAACCTGAAAATGACTTTTCAGAAAACGGCAGGGTATCTGCCAACAAAAGAGACTGGGAAGCCCCGTATCTCTTAAAATTTTGACAGGGGTAGCGGAAGAGAAATCACTAGAAAGTGATATAAAACCATCATGAATAAATGGTTCGAAAATACCCATAATGCTATCTTGAGAAGAATTGACCTTGACCTCATTGATTTGGGATAAGAGGTGTTTAAGCTCAGAAAATGTGTTGCACACATTATTAGACTCTATTTGAGTTGATGAAGAAATAAAGCTGGTTGGCTTAGATCCACTTTGACCACTTTGACCTTCACGCTTTCTTTTGAATTTTAAACAATCTGACACTAAATGGCCGTCTGTCTTACAATAATTACAAGAAAGTGTACCAAACTGTTTGTCAGAAGGAGATTGAGACTTTGGATCTGATGATGTGGAATTGTTACTTGAATTTTGTTAACTGTTGTCATTTGATTTCCTACTCTCCTTTGAGAACTTCTTGGATGAAAAGGAAGGGTTAAATTTACCTGCATTGTTTCTGTATGAAAAGGACTGGAATGGTTTGCTGAGAATTGAAGATTTACGGGTAAATGAATAATCATCGGCCAAACGTGCAGCAACCTCCAATGTATCTGCCTTTTGTTCATTGATAAACGTCTTGATGTCACTCCGAATGCACCTTTTAAATTCCTCAATCAAAACAAGTTGTCATAATTTTTCATAATTCTGACTGACCTTTTCAGAAGAACACCAGCGATCAAACATTGTTCTTTCGTTCGAGCAAATTCAACGTAAGTTTGATCTTTCACCTTCTCACAATCCCTAAATTTCTGACGGTAAGCTTCAGGCACCAACTCATAACCCTTGAGAATTAATTCCTTCACAGAATCATAATCCGAAGCCTGCTCTACTGACAACTGAATGTAAATTTCTCTGGCTTTACCCACCAAAGCACTCTGCAAAAGCATAGACCAGGACTCCTTAGGCCAATCCAGACTCTGAGCAATTTTCTCAAAATGAAGGAAATATTATCAACATCCTTTTCTTGGAAAGGGGGGACTAACCTGAAATGCTTAGTGATGTCAAAACCGTGTGGAGGGAAGGATTTTCCTGACTGTCCAAGCTCTAAACGTTTCATTTCTAATCTTTCCTGCCTATCTTTCTCTCTCTGTCTTTCTTCCATTTCTAACTGCATTTGTATTTTTTCTTTTTCTATTTGTAATTCTAGTTTCTTGATCTCCAAATTTGTCTGCATTTCTAATTCTAATTTTCTTAGTTCAAAGGTAGACTCGGGCTCATAATCTTTCAATGTGGATTCCTCAAATTGGCCTAAATTAACTAAATGTTTGGCAATACGGTACTGTATTTCCCTCTTGCGCATAGATCTTTTGACTTCTACTTTAAGGAAATTGGCCAGTGTTATGAGGTCGTCTTTTCTGAGGGAATCAAATGTGTCCTGATCAAGGTCATCCATTTCCTCTGGTTTAAATTCCGCCATGATTAAATTTCGCTGAGTTCACAGTATACAGTAGTTTTAAAAGGCTGGCAAAATGTTGTCAAACGGCTCAAAATGTTCGTCTCCCGGACGAGCCCCCAATTTGTTACGTGCAGAGAAAACTAACAAAAGGGTGAACTCAGCAGTTAATGTTTAAACAAAATTTATTACAAAATAAAACTAATTGCTAAGTCAGGGATAGAGTACAAGCTTTAAAAGTGTACAGACTACTTATCTCAGCTGGGACGGCAAAGCTCCAGTCTCAGAGTTGTAACAGTCAGTCGGATGAATGAACAGTCCTTTGGCTTGCAGGCTTGAAGCTGCACAAAGTCCACAGTATAAATCCAGCGTTGACAGTGAAGGTCTTGAAAAGTCTTGAGAATGACTACTGCTGGAGTTTAGTAACACACAAGAGACACGATCCCAAAAGTCTGACTGGAAGCTGTGCACGTCCCTTTTATAAGGCATGTAAGAACAATCTAGAACTTTTATTGACATGCTAATTACTGTTCTAAAATTATCTCCCTTACACAACTAATCAACTTTCCAGAACATTCCAAACATGACTAATTGAATTCAGGTTGTGAGGTCAGCAAGGGCAGTGACCTTGGGAATGTTCTAGACTAATTGAACTCAGGTCATGATGAGTGTGGGGGAAATGACCTACATAACACTCAGTAACCACAAGTTCTATACCCTCCAATTTTGATAGGATATTAGACCTTAAGATGTCACATCTTGTACCTCATTTATTATGCACATATGTATTTCTTGGCTGGCCAATACTGCTAGAGGTCTGATCTTTTTTCCCGATTTAGAACCATAACTTAAGACATGCCTCATGTGTTTCAAATTGGGAACAACGACATGACCTATTTGCCCATAGATCTCAACATATACACTCCAGTGATACTTCTTAATGACCACATTTCCCTGCCCCATCAAGACTAATACTCCTATTACAAGTAGGGACTGTCATTGTCAATGACTTGTTTAGTTAATGGTTGTATCACAGTATTCGATATTTCTAATTCTGTATTTTTTCCATTTTATATTCTGAATAAATACATTAAACATATTTCACTGTCTCCAGTACATTACATTTAAGTATTTTCACTTCATGCACTTTATCCCTTTCACACATGTTCAAATATCTGACCAGAGAACAAACACTAAATTGTCCAGGATGGGAGCTACAGTGTCATTGACGCTATTTTTGGTATATAGGGATAACTTAGCAATACAATTTTTTTGACAAAATGTCACGTGACCTCGGTGACCTTTGACCTCAAATATACATATTTGTCCATAACTCAGTAACCACAAGTGCTACACCCTTCATGTATGGTATGATGGGACACCTTATGACGCCACATATTGTACCTCATTAATCATGCACATATCTAATTTTGAGCGAGCCAATAGAGCTAGAGGTCTGATTTTTGGTATATAGGGATAACTTAGCAAAACAATTTTTTTGACAAAATGTCACGTGACCTCGGTGACCTTTGACCTCAAATATACATATTTTTCCATAACTCGGTAACCACAAGTGCTACACCCTTCATGTCTGGTATGATGGGACACCTTATGACGCCACATACTGTACCTCAATAATTATGCGCATATCTCATTCTGAGCGAGCCAATAGAGCTGGATGTCTGATTTTTGGTATATAGGGATAACTATAGGAGAGAAATTTTTTGACCAAATGTCATGTGACCTCGATGACCTTTTACCTAAAATATATGTTTATGTCAATAAATAAGTAACCACAAGTGCTATGTCCTTTGTATTTAGTAGGATGGGAGACCTTATGACAACACACGCTTACCTCATTAATTATGTACACATCTAATTCTGGGCAAGCAAATAGAGCTAGAGATCTGATTTTTTGGCATATAGGGATTAATTAGCAATATAATTTTTTTTTTCAAATGTCATGTGACCTCGATGACCTTTGACCTTGATTATACATATATATGCATATTTCAGTAACCACAAGTTCTATACCCTCCAATTTTGATAGGATATTAGACCTTAAGATGTCACATCTTGTACCTCATTTATAATGCGCATATGTATTTCTTGGCTGGCCAATACTGCTAGAAGTCTGATCTTTTTTCCCGATTTAGAACCATAACTTAGACATGCCTCATGTGTTTCAAATTGGGAACAACGACATAGACCTATGTGCCCATAGATCTCAACATATACACTCCAGTGATACTTCTTAATGACCACATTTTCCTGCTCCATCAAGTCTAATACTCCTATTAAAAGTGGGGACTATGTCATTGTAAATGACTTGTTGAGTTAATGGTTGTATCACAGTATTCGATATATCTAATTCTGTATTTTTTCCATTTTATATTCTGAATAATTACATTAAACATATTTCACTGTCTCCAGTACATTTCATTTAAGTATTTTCACTTCATGCACTTTATCCCTTTCACACATGTTCAAATATCTGACCAGAGAACAAACACTAAATAGTCCAGGATGAGAGCTACAGTGTCATTGACGCTATTTTTGGCCAATGTAAGCAGGTACAAAAGCATCCACATTCCGAAACGGATGAAATAAACGTAAAGATACTATGGTTACGAATATCTAATGTACTTATGTACTCCAAAGGTACAAAATGGCCAGTGTGCATTGATTCAATCTGACCTACTTAATATTAACTTCCTGTATGTTGAAATCACACAATCACACATACGCACCCACCCTGTCCCTCACAGACAGAGAGACAAACACGCACAGCAATTTAAAGAACGAAACATTTATGAAGTCTCAATTGAAAATTAAATTTACAGTTTCTGGCAAAATGTTACCACGTCATAAAAACAAATTTTAATACTATTAGAAACTGCAGTTCATATGAATTTGTCCTATACAGTTTCTAAGGTGTAAATTAGGCCAAAGTAATTAAATTCTTTGTTTTGCGTCCACTCTAAATGGGAAAAGGTACGCGTCTTAGCGTCTGAAAAACACACACAAGAAAATTTAACACAAATATAATTTGATTGCAGCAAATAAAAAGATGTAACAAAATTTTAGTTCAGAAAAGCTAAGCAGTTGTGTTCTAAAATTTCCTATTCAAAACCACTGTGTGTTTTTCATGAGAACCTTAAAAATCTAAGCGGGTGGGGATGCAAAACAAAGAATTAATTACTTTGGCCTTAGATTGTAAACACATTGGTCGAATTACGTAGAGCTCGAAAATCTGCACGATTCCCTTGTATTTGAATCAAATGACTCCTCATGGGCTATTAGTCACAGAATATAGATATTGATTTGCTGTTGACTTTTGAATGATTGCCCTAGTTTTGGTTTACAAACAGTATCACACATACATTGACTCAATGAGAAAGTTTCCATAGAAAAGTACTCTGTTTCCTTCCGTTCAGAATAAAAGTTGGATGTTTGCAGTACAAACTTCCAGCACTGCATTACCAATGTCAAAGCTTGTTGATGAAGGTGACGGTGTTCAATGACTTTAACGTTCTTTCAATGAATTTATTGTATCGTGAAGACATTCAGACTGAACACATAGATGTATAAATTTTTTAATAGTAATTGAACACATGATTTCTAAATTTATTGATTGTTAATTATATATTTAGTTATTGGGGCTGCCTCAATAACGTTAAAGTGATTTCACATCGATTTTGACACATTCTAGGAATATCCGTAGATAAAAACGGAAGGAGAAAATACCGGGTACAATTCAGATATTCAGAATACAAGTTCAGATTCAGAAAACTTTCCTATAGAGAAATTTACATGTGGTTCTAAACACCAAACACACACACGTTATATTTAAAACCAAAACATAGCATAGTACATCAAACAACCAAAAAAGTAAAATCAGTATGAAAAACTGGACATTCCTAATTTGACTTGTTTAAAATTAAAAATTTAAGTCGGAATAAAAGTTAGCTTCGTTCTGATAGCTTTACACTTTGGTTACTCAATTAACGATGAGAACCTCACATTCTATGAGAACTTGCACGACGAAGGGGATTCGTGTTCAAAAAATGAATAATAAAGGATCATTATTGGTCATAAGTACTGAGCAACTGTGTCGCGTTTGCAAATTATAAAATGAAAAAAAAAACAGTTTTGCTTCCATCTACGATGTCTTCGTGTAAATGTATGGGTTACTTTTTATCCATTTGCTGTCTTACTCGACGAGAATGAAAGACTCAGGAAATTGGAATTCGGGGTTTGCGGATGCCGGTGAACTTATATAGAGTCAGCTTGATTGCTTGTAAAGATCATTTTGGCTTTGGGAAATATCGACTTCGGTGGTAAGAAACGAATGGGGCAAAGAAAGAGCTGAAAACCAACTTCATTCAATTTTGTGAGTGCATTTAAATCATGAGTTCATTGTTCAATATTTTAAATTCAGCAATCCAATATGACTGACAACATTACACGTTGACAAGCTCAATGAATCGCAACCATTGCAGACAAAGGTGCCGGCCTGAGCTGGAGTGATCCCAGCAGTGTTGTCACCTTTCAGCAAGTTTTTTCTTGAATTACTTTTCTTACTTATTTTTCTTTTCTTTCTTTTTTGCTGAAAACCTGACCCCGTACCATTTCCTTGAAGTGCATTTCACAAGTTTTAATGAGAATTCTATATCATCAATTGATCATTTATTATTTACAAGGTGAAAACATTTGTTCGCAATGCCTCATATCAGATTCTAGCTTTGTCTGTTGTCCTAATGAAACATGATTAGTGTTCTACTTACAATCTATCTCAATGTAAGTAGATCATGTCATTTTAGAAGTGTGCGACTACCGATTAAAAGAAATGACTGTATAACCAATATGTGACTATTGTAAGAACAGAAAGCCAATAGCCTCCTTTTACAAAAAATTATTTTCATCTTAATTTCACAAAGCCCGCATTAGACTTGCGTTTGAATATCGATTCGACAGGATTTTCATTGACCGCCACTGCTCGGTGTTTCTATAAGATTACTGTATACTTCGTATGGCAGCCGGATGTCAATTCTCGCGTACTACTTTTTCAAAGCATTTAAAATGAAATGTACAAAGTGTCTTTCAACATAATAAATAAATCGATATTGGACAATGATATGTGTAACTAAAATTTTTGTTTCTCCAAATATTTGAAGTGAAGTATTGCAATTCGCTAGCGGGGATATCGAAAAACAGTAAACTTGTTTAGTCAGTCAGTCCGCAAGGTTTGTGGTTGGCCTTGGTATTACAGCTACATTCTGCTATCACTGTCACTGATTTTGGCAAAATCAAATACACTACCAATTATGGAGAGATGTGCGTTTCTATGTGTACTACTGGTAACTTGTGTGGAAGGTAGGTATAGTTGATTGTTAATTCATAGGGCCTGTCCTGAAGTTTTCGCTCTTTTCATCGGTTACTAAGATCTACTCGATACCTAAGCTCATCACCGCCACTTTTACTCTGAACAAAAGCATTTGAAGTACTCCTAACAGAGTACGAATCTTCAGTCTCGATGCACAACCATGCCAATGGTTTGACGCACAATGTGTTGTTATGTCGAGCGAATCTATTGCTGCGTTATCAGGCAAATAACTTCTGTGGTGAATATAACTTTCGTCATTCTTCCGCTAAACTGATATTTTTCATATTTTCTTCTCTCACTGCAAAGAATATCACACTAATCGGCCTACGAGTTCCACGTATTTCTTTATATTGCACAATATTTGGCAAATAGTTATTGAAGAATATACAGCAGACATTTTATATTCAATATCTATCAGTAATTACGAAGTACCACTCAGAACGTTAACTTTTGCCAGACGGTAAAGTGAACACGATTGGAACTGTTTGGGGATAATTGGATTCTCAAAAGTGTTACGTGCTGTATAGCTAAATGTTGTAATAAAACAAAAAAAACAAGTGTGCAACGTAAAAAGAAAAGCAGATGAGATTACATTTGTAGATGAAATCGACATTACTTCACCATCCAATTATCCCAAAATAGTTCCAATCGTGTTAGTGGTGACAAAATTGCAAGATCTTGGCAACATCGTCCATCAACGTTGTTAGTCCCCTCTGGACTAAGTTCGGAACGGGGACTTTGGATCGGAATTGGGTTCCGTCCTCCGTACTCCGGAGCCGTTCTTCAGACATGCGCCTTTACCCATTTGTCTCAAACTTTGTAGCGGGACAAGACACTATGGCATGCTCGTCGATTAATTTTGTCATCCGGTCATATTTCTGTGCGATTTACGCCAATTATATCTTGAAAACCGTTTGTCAGAATCTCATGCGAATCGGTACACAGCAACATCATGGAAAGATCTATCTAATTTGATTTTGCATATTTAATGATGTTTTGCATAATTAACGAATTTGCGATTGGCTATACTGTGCAGGCACTCAAAAAAACTTATATGGTCTTACTACTGTTATGATGTCAATCTGACGTTTGATAGGGGCTGTGGGTATATCAAAATTCAAGCCAAATATATGCATACTGCTCAACTCACAATGTTACTCATGCAAATAATTGAACGAACACTAATTTTAAACAATTTAGTCTTAGAATATCAATTAATTTGTTTTGAATTTTGATATACCCACAGCCCCTATCCAACGTCAGATTGATATCATAACACTACGCTTAATCTTTGGTCGGCGTTGCTCAGTACAGATATGAGCTCATTTGCATATTCAATGAAATGTAATTAGCCATAAATCAAAAACTATGCGCTGAATGAAGTTATAAGTTTTATAAGTGTGACTGATTATTTGTTCATTTGAATCTTTTAATCCATGTATCAATACTGAGGGCACTGATTTTGACCAAATTTTTGCTATTTATTAGTCATAGTAGTTTGATAAGCATGACACTTTGATGACAAACTCATTTACATATATAATGAATTTGTGTGCGTGGGCTGTATATAAATATTGAAGGCATTGCTTTAGACCATGTCTCTGCCATTCATTGATCATATTGAGCCTCACAAATACTGGTATTTTATGAGCACAACACTACGATTGCTTGCTCACTTCACACTTGCACATTTCATGAATTTCTGTAGCCAAACCATATAATAATACTGAATGAACTGATTTTGACCAAACCTCTGCTGTTACTTTAGTATATTTAATTGAGTTCTGTTATTCTTCAATATCAATCACGTGATCTGGACGTGCTCCTGGACATTATCGTTACCAAGTGACGGGCAAAGCAATGTCGTCGTGTGCACATTGCAGTGCACGTGGTACCCGCACGTTGCCCATCAGCTGGCAATTTTAATACGCACATGACCGGAAATGACATCATTTGATAGAAAAGAATTTAGGGACTGATGCATAGGGTTGCATATGTCTGACTGTCGAAACCGTTTCTAAGACATGACCAGACAGGTTTGTCTCAAACTGCTAGGGACAACGCACTATGGCATTCATACGGATGTCGACTTAAAGTGTCATCTGATCCGATATTGGCACCAGGAGGCCATTTTGTGCAAAGAGCTATACTTTACACACATCCTGACTGATTTCATTCAATGTTGGCACAAAGACAGTACCTCTCAACTTATTTTTTATTAAAGAGATTAATTGCGTACAACTGCATGCTTTCCCCAGAAACGGAAAATCTTACTGTGGCAATTCCAGTCTGAATTACATATGACAGAAATCAGTGCGTTTGAAGATCTATCAATTCTGCATTTACAGACATTAGAGAGAGAGAGAGAGAGAGAGAGAGAGAGAGAGAGAGAGAGAGAGAGAGAGAGACAGAGACAGACAGACAGACAGACAGACAGACAGACAGGCAGAAAGACAGAGATAATATCGTTAGACACAAACATATTTGAAGCATTGCTAACAGCAGATACACCTATAGAAACCTCCTTTAAACATTATCATACATAAATTTCAGTTTGTTCAAAATCTTTGATTTGTAGTTTAACCATAAATGGCAGCAATAAATAACACGATTGAAACTAATTTGGGATAATTGGATGGTGAAGTAATGAATATTTGATCTGCAAATGTAAGCTCATCTACTTTTCTTTTTAAATTACACATTTATTTTTGTGAGTAATTTGTAATATCACAACATTTAGCTATAGGGCACCTAACATTTTTGAGAAATTTGAAAAATATGAAAATCCAATTATCCCAAATTAGTTCCAATCGTGTTAACGTAAGCAGGAAACAACACTTTCTTGACATCAGTAGAACAGTGTTTACGTTGTCTCGATAGCATTGAAGTGAAATCATGTAGGCCTATATACTTACTATTCATTTTCGAATGATCGTTTCTGTATTCACTGTAACAGTTCACACATATCATACATATCCCTAGCAATGTTAGTAGCAGTGTAGCATGCTAGTAGCATGTCAGAAATTTACTCAAACATCATAATAAGACTAAAAAGGGTTGGGTTAACAGTTGCTTCTATGGTAATACGTCCAGCATTTTCAGAGGTATCAGAGGTAGTATGGGGGAAGCACTATACCTTATCACGAACGAGCATCCCGACATTTTAATCTCTGGGTCATGTATGTTGTACCATTTACCTTACGAAATGTCAGAATATGTAAAAAGTTATCTTTTACCCATTTTGTATTCTGACATTACTAT
The DNA here is from genome assembly GCF_041260155.1 of Ptychodera flava. NCBI lineage: Eukaryota > Metazoa > Hemichordata > Enteropneusta > Ptychoderidae > Ptychodera > Ptychodera flava. The sequence goes on along the minus strand of NC_091939.1, from coordinate 2,146,403 downwards.
CTTTTCCTTTCTTTAAAATACTAATTGAAGCCACATCCCCTCGCCAATTAATACGTCTGTGACGTCATTTGTTTGCATTAAGCTTCAGTCAATTCATTCGCAACTACAACGCACTGGGTAGTAGGCCTATATACTGCCATAAGAATGGCGTACAAAGGTGTTGAACCCAACATGTTAGATCTCATGTAGACTTTTACGAAGGAATTGTTGATAAAGCTGTTGAAGTATAGAAGCGGCACTCGCTTCTTCCGCCATGATAAATCGTAGTCTTTTGACCCATTTCTTGCTTCAAGTAACATATTGACCATAAATTTTCGGAAAATGAAGAGTTTTGAAGCCTGATTGAACGGAAAATTGTACAGTTTTTCGCTTTGTAGTTCAAACTGTCGCGAGTGGAATTCGGAGTTTGGTGCCCACCGATGGCATGGGGCGACACCGCACCGCTTACGTCATCACAACCGAATGGCGTTCTGGTCTCTCTAACACTCATTTGCAGCCCAGACAAAAAAAAAAAACGTCAAGAAACTCGCAGACAACTTTTGAACAACGCTAACTTTAAACGTCTTTATATGTAGACTCTTGGCTAAAAACAAAGCATAACAAAAAAACAACAAAAAACTACAAGTCGATCCGGAATAGGACTCATTGATCCGTCAGTGGGTAACAAAAACAGGGCTTGATACAGCAACACTGAGGGCGCCCACTTCTCTCAGTATAATAGTCCTAGCACGGTCGTCGGTACAACGCACTTTAGTCCTTTTAAACAGACGAAACAGACGTGCAGGATGACATAGTGAATTGATTGAACGTCAAAAAGAACATATTGTGAGACAAAATTAGATAGACAGAAAGAAGTCATTTTATATATTGTATCTACAAATGACTTCACACATTACTTTACTTGCTTAGTGCATTCATTCATTCATTCATTCATTCATTTGTTTGTTTGTTTGTTTGTTTGTTTGTTTGTTTGTTTGTTTGTTTGTTTGTTTGTTTGTTTGATTTGATTTGAATTGATTTGCTTTGCTTTGTCGGGCATTGTTTGTAATTTACCCCGTCATGTCTTATCATAACAACCCGTTACACCTTACAAGCGTTATTAACCCATCACACCTATTACCCGTCATACATTGCCACATCCTATCACGCACACCTATCACAATCTGTCATACCCTGCCATATTCAATCACACATATAGTACATCCAATCATGCTCCGTAACAAACTATATCAAACACAATCGAATCCATTTACACGCGATAACAATCCATTAAATCCCTTTCGTGTGTCATTACATCTAAACAACACGAATGTACTGTTCTTTACAAGTGAATGTATTTTGTTGTCAGTAATTTATCCCCTCCCCGATTTTTGAGCGATAGATACTTGGCCATCCATCTTTGTAAAAAAAAAGTAACAGCCAGTCAGACACATTCGCCAGCACTCATTCGCACATTTCTTTCACATCTGTCCCATTCATAGGGTGTCCTGAAGGATTGTACTACTATCAGGGATTTTGTCATGCTTTCGTTTACCCGAAGATGACATTTGACGACGCCCGAACCACGTGCCTTTCACACGAGGGTGACCTCTTGGTGATTGAAGATTCCGTGGATAACGATTTCCACTTGTCAATGATCCAAGGCGTTGGGTTTATCGGTTCGTACTGGCTCGGTTTACAAGCACAGTCAGCGACTGATTTTACATGGGTCGATGGTCGTTCTTTATCCCAGACTGGTTTCCAAGGGTGGACTGACGGTCAACCGGCAGAACTTCTGTTGTATCCGTGTGTTGTCATAGAGCCTGAGTTGAACTTTCAATGGGTCACATCTAAATGCTCCGAAGCAAATTATGCTATATGCAGACATGCAGTCGGTAAGTAATTATCTATGTATAAATATACCTTGTCACAGATTACTACTGAACATTTATTTATTTATTTATTTATTTATTTATTTATTTATTTATTTATTTGTCTCTTCTAATTATTGTGATCAATGATCAATGAAAAAGTTATTTGTGCCTTGAAACACCTTCATTTAGATGTTACAAGCTTTCCAAGCCTTTGTATTATTTATTTCTTTATTTATCTACCTATCTACCTATCTATCTATCTATCTATCTATCTATCTACCGACCCATCTATCTATCTATCTATCTATCTACCTATCTATCTACCGACCCATCTATCTATCTATCTATCAACCTATCTATCTATCTACCTATCTATCTATCTATCTATCTATTTATCCATCTATCTATCTACATGTTTGTCTGTTTATGTATTTATCTGTTTATCTATGTATTTATTTATTTATTTATCTATCTTTTTATGGCTTCGAATATTTGTTTTTTGGTTTCCCTACACTTTCTGTATTGAATCCCTAAATTGTAATTTAATGCCAAGTATTTAGCATATCAACACAACCTATATGAGTATAATCTCCATTGTTATTGTTGAAAACTGTATTCAAGTCCGGACTACAATTCATTTGTAAACAATAAACAATGATCACTACACACATACAAGCTGTTTTGACAAAAAAAAACCACTCGAAATTTCAGCATGACAAAAGGGTTAGGATCAGACACGGTAGTTTATATACAGAAGCAGAATACTTACAACAATTTACAGCTTATTTCCTGTAAAAGTACGCACATGTGAATGTATTCTTTTGAAAAAAAAGGAAAGTTATTAGCACTTTGAAAATCCTTCATGTCAAATGTTGAAAGATATCCACGCAATCGCACAATGTCTTTTTGAGTAATCACTGAAGACATTTAACATTGTGAGCATATTGTTAATGTTCTGCGATGTGATTTCAGGTCCTACAACAGCTTCTTCGCAAGATGGTCCGACTATGGTCCCACTGATTACATCAAACAACGGGCGGACCTTCACCAACAGACCTGTTCAACTAACGTCTCGCCCTGCGACTGTCCAACGCCCAACAGACCATTACTCAACAACACCAGGTGGACAACCAGGATTCGAAACGAACCATCAGACACCACCAAACCAACGATCATCACAGACGTCACAGATATCGACCTCACGGCCACAAACGTCTTCATCATCGACGACGCCCAGTATTACAACATCCAGGCAGACATTGTTACAAACTCAGTCCCAACAAGCAACTCGGACCAGTATTCCGGGATTCGCTACTTCACCAGGTAGAGATACAATTCACAGTTCATCAGTGCCATCGACATCATTAACCGTCTCAACTGAAAATGCACAAACTCTATTGGGAATGGCTGAAACACCGTCAACCATAGAACAGTTTACAACTGCAACGACAACGACGGCATCATCAAATTCGCCAACGGATCAATTAAGTACGGTGACTTCGTCTTCCTCGGTAGCGCCATCTACGTCAACCATACAGTCAACCTCAGCTACTTTCTCAAGTGAACGACCTCACACATCACAACGCCAAACATCGACATCGACGACTGATCAATCAAGTACGGTGACTTTATCTTCCTCGGTAGCGCCATCTACGTCAACCATACAGTCAACCTCAGCTACTTTCTCAAGTGAACGACCTCACACATCACAACGCCAAACATCGACATCGACGACTGAACATCTGACATCTTCCAGGATATCTATGTTGAGGTCATCATCAACTGCAAGAAATCCTTCAAAGTCACCTTCAACTCATCCTACTACGTCTGCTCACTACTCGTCCGAAGCAGTACCTGTACATGTCTCAACGGGTATGGTAACTTTGACCGTGTCACCGACCACGTCCATGGAAACATCATCACCGCAAACGACAGGGTCCAGCACAGTAAGTCCACCATCAGTGTCTACGTCAGTTACGAGCATTCCAGTGACTTCAAGTGGAGATTCACAAAACTCCACAGCAATGATTTTAAACACGGGAACTGTCGACAACACCTCAACGCAATTAACTTCAGGTTCTCCAGGTATGTCAAACTTATCTGATTCGCCAACAGAAGCAAGTCTTACGACGACATCCACAGAACAGGGAAGTGACGACCACTCCGTATCCGCAAAGGAAATATTGCGGCTGTTGTCCTGTTACGGATTTCCTGGGCTTCTCGCTTTACTCGGAATCACCATAGTGATTCTTGACTTACTGTTTTTCGTGAGAAGGATTAAGCCAAAGCATAGAATGACTACCAATGTAAACTCTCGATCTCAGGGACAGACCAAGGCTGCTAGGATTACCAGGGACCAAGTCAACAAGGCGAAATCTGCACGTTCACAAGGCAAATGGAGAGCTGAGGGTGTGGCGCCGAGGCACGATGTTTTGATGTCCATCGCTGATGGGTATCTCCGGATGCATGGTGTGGGGAACAGCGGAATGTCTGCAAGAGCTCCTCTTTATGAGCCTTGACAGATTAAATGCTACCAGTCAGATCTGAAAAAATAAACAACAGTACATACTGGACGAACAATTTCACCGTCCAAAATCAATGTTATTTCCACGACGTTGTGATCAACAGCTACTCCAAATATAAAGTTTTAGAATCTTACTGGTGTAATTGATGTAATTTTGCTCCGATTATGCTAGCGTTTACTTTACTGTCACACATTTTGAGGAGATTTCCATTCTATTTAGTCTTTTGACATGGAAGCCATGTTGGCAACGCCGCGACGCAGACGAGAAATGCTATCCATGTTACAGATCATCGTCACACTGTTTCAGTCGGTGGGTATAATGTATCATGAAAGCATGCAAGATTTCATAATAAGGTTAGAGTTGGATATGTGACGTCAGAGCCTTCAAAAGAACGAACTGCACGTATGCAGGCCGTAATGTTTTATTTCTGTACACGTTGGAGAGATATACGTACATATTTTTGTATCATGGCTCTGGATTACAAAAAAGCAATAAAAAAATAAAAAGAAAATAAGCTCAAGACAATGCAAGGAGGAAAAGATGATGTTGAAATATTTACAGCACATTACAACCAGAACACACATTTTCTGCAAGCACACCTGTATGTTTTATATTATAGCTGGTGTTAAATGAGACATGGCTAACCTTTTAATGCTCAAATATCCGTATCTATCTCCCACGATTTCCCTTCATTCTGAAAGAGACAGCTTTGTTTTCTGCCGCTAAAATCATGTTCGAAACTCGGACTGTGTATGAAATGTCCATTAATATTATTGATAACACTTCCGGTCCGGACTGGAATTCATTTGTCCACACTAACATTGCATGTTGTCATGTATTTCTATCTACTTAAGGTCGTATGCGCCTGGAAAATGAAAGACTTAAACTATTTCTCAAAGTTTCCTCAAGAAATATGTCAACCATAGTATTTCAAAATTAGCAAAAGTCCGATGTCATTATTGCAAATTTTGGTACTAGAGAAATAAATATCCCAACTTTTACCGATATTTGGCTACCAATCTTATGCTGACTCCATCGAGAAAAATAAAAATTTCAATTTTTGCAAAAGTAAGATGGCGAACAGTCCTCTTACACCAGTGGCTTTAAAATGAACTCCCATAAGTGGAACATGTGGATCAGAAAAGAACTGTAAAAGTTTTTGAGTCTGCATACCTGTCCTCGAAGAGCATTCTACCTTAGGAATAAGAATGCGAAATTATAACGCTTGTTGCATTGATCATCGTCGAAAGTTACAGCTGATCTGCCTTCAAACATTTACTTCAGTTTACAATAGTGCTTGATGGCTTTATATCCAGTATTGTGGTAACAGCCTACCGTAGGTAAGCCTACAGCATTCATATCAGGTCACGTTTAATGTAGACTTAAACTTTCGGTGACACTTTCCTCATTGAGACTTTCAACCATTCGCTGAACGCAGTAAGAATGGAAATTAGGGGTCAATGTGCAAAATATGGTACTACAGAAACAAATTACTCAATATTTACCGACGCTTGAAATTCAATAAGGCCGCCATCCAAGTGTTTTCACTATTGAATTAACTTAAGATTTTTCATTTTGCTATAAACTAAGATGGTGAATACTTACTACTCCATGAGCTACAAACAAGGCACCCACGAGAGGTAGATCAATAAAAATATGTTAAAAGTTTGATAGTCATAATATCTGTCCCCTGAGTGTGCTCTACCTCAAGGGGTAAACGCATTTAACTGCCAGATTTGGAGTATGCAGCAGGATTTGCAGGTTGGTACTGAAGACTTCCACATTGCATAATCTTGTATGGCTTGCCACTTTTGACTGAGTCGACTTGGTGCTTTCAACTTTCAGACACATTTAAAGACGGCAATGAATCTTTTCGCGCTATTTGCGCCAAAATGCTGACTCAAAATGTAAACTACCCGAATACATGAGTAGGAAGTACGATCGGGTACGTCTTATACTGCAAAGCGAGATCCGAAGTCAGCTAATAGTTGGTCATTTATAAGGCATGATAGTTGACACTTTTGTTTAATAAATCATTAAATATGGGCGGTGGCAAAAACGGTACTCAATCTTGATTGACAGACCATTTCAAACCTGGATGTAACTGCTCATTCACCTCCAAAACTAATCCTGGATTTGGCGATCACTACAAACGATATGTTAAAGTGCGCCGTACTCATCTAGACTTCTCAAATGGCGATGAGCCTTTACTTGTGATTATTTAACTATAAGATAAGGGGTTCTGAAATCTATGAGTTCTTTGACCTTGCGCTTCAGTCTCTGTGGCTTCGCTTTATTGGCAGTGTCACTATCTCCTTCGTGTGTCAATTTCTTGAAGATGTGAAAATATGAGCGTGATTTTCAATGTTGGATTTTTGGTCACTGCGTTCACTTCATCGAATTTGTTCAAAATGTTGAACCTTCTCAACGACACTCTTGTGAGATAAGTTTATTTATGTTCCCTTCAACCGATTGGTGAAGAGGGTTTATAATTCTTAAGCGATTTGAACTATTGCAGCACTAAACGACGCCGTATAAAACACCTAACCCATATATATATATATATATATATATATATATATATATATATATATATATATATATATATATATATATATATATATATATATATATATATATATATATATATATATATATATATATATATATATATATATATATATATATATATATATATATATATATTATCCCATAGTATTTTTCTCTGTTTGACGTCATCGTATACGAGTGTTTTTCGCGGAGCCGCACAACTTCTCACCTTCGGCTCGAAGTTGAGCGGCTCCGCGAAAAACACTCGTATACGATGACGTCAAACAGAGAAAAATACCATGGGATTATATATTTATCACATGAACAGTCTTCTTATTTTTCTTTTGATGTAGATGGATTAAATTATCGTAACAAATTGCATGACTTTTTGTGTTTGTGTTTTACTTACGCGGATTACTTTCATTTAAAGAGTAAAGCGGTCCGTAACCCAGGAGATACTTTCATTCATAAATCCAATCAAGCTGAAATTTGATACATCGAATGCTATCTCCACCAACCAACCAAACGTACGGATTCGGTCACGTGAACGTGTCAATCATTGTCTGGCGCTGTACCTATGCCAAGGCAAGTCGGCTATCCGTGGACATGACTTTCATCGTGCTTGCGACGGATAGCCAAGTATTCAAAGTTATTTAGAATATTTACAAATCGATTTATGAAGTAAATGCAACGACACGATCGAAACAGTAATTCTCATTTTCAGAGATTCCGTGGCTTTTCAAAATATCACACAAGTTTACGACCGTGGCGAGCGCGAAAGATTCCGTTCGATGACACAGAGTGTACCTCATTGCATGTTTATGCCCACAACACTGCCGTCACCGGTCTCTGCCATGCCGATGTCAACTCGTTAATCCCGATCTCGGTCGTCAGTGTTTTCGTCTTAAGGACTTTGATGTTTGCAGTGACATATATCTCACCCGTAGATACATCCTAATTTTACTTGACGGAAACTCTGTTTTGAGTGTCGTCTGAGTCAACTTTCGAAGTATATCGGATTCCACAGCCTTACGCCGCGCTAGACCTACAGGTTCGATTCCGAGCAAGAATTTACGGAATTTTTTGTATGGTGAAGGAAATTTATCGTTGTTAGTCGAATGACTTTATGCTTGTGCCTCCTATGTCGCTTTCCCGAAGATTATACTGTACTCATTTATTCAGTTGAACTTCCGTTGAGGTGTAGATTTCAGGTTTATCGCCAACCGGGATCGCCAGGTTACGACGTCCACATTGAGCCTTACGACGCGACTCGACTGGCGCTGCGACGTTACTAAGCTAAGCATATTAAAATAAAACGATCGGCGGTATCCCCATTCGATTCTCGGGAACAGCTATAGTTTAAGCGACTCGAAATTTCGCTGGAAATGCCTTCTATGTTTCCATGTGTGGATTTATCGGGTCACCTTTTTGTAAAAATGTCATGAGAGCACGGCATCGATCACGACAAATCGGTCTATGTTCACGTCGCGACCCGCATGTATGAACGGTACCATGCAAGAAAAAAGTTCCAGTTGATGACGTACAACAGGGGTAATTCGGATTTCTTATCCGTCCTGTTCTACGTCACACAGGTGGGAATTCGGGCCAGTTCATGTGATAAATATATAACCGTACTCTCTGTGCCCAAGTTCAGAGGTTGCCATATAGCCATTATGGTGATAACCGGGAGGGCACATTGTATACATTTTGTGTATATATATATATATATATATATATATATATATATATATATATATATATATATATATATATATATATATATATATATATATATATATATATATACACAACTGAGTTGGTCAGGATAATCTAAAATATTACATTTCCACTACAAATTTGTTTCGTATAGGCTGCAGAGCCGCCTACACTAATCGGATGGCTGTGATCGACTGAAACTTTAGGCGGGAAACGATTGTTTTGTTTTTGTTGGCACCTGTTGCAAAAGGTTGAATAATTAGTGACTGCACAAGAGAAATTTTCTCCTGTGTCTGCAGGTCGATACTAATTCGTTTCTATTGTTGAGGGAGCACATTTCTGGATATCTGAGGAGTATGAATTTCTCGTGGAGGCACAGATTGCATTTTTTTGTGACGTTGGAGTATGGATTGCATTGCTTTATTATTTTCCAGTCAATCCTGTATTCTGTCTTTGCATAGCGTCAACACCAACATCGGACGCAAATTTAATCGACAAATGTTTCCGGCACGATCATCCACTCAGGAAGATATTCAACAGGAATACACTCAAACTAAGCTACAGCTGTATGCCGAACATGCAAAGCATTATCACTTCACACAACAAATCAGTACTTGCCAAGGAAATGGAAAACAAGAACACAACCGCCACCATCGCCAATAAAGAATGCAACTGCAGACAAAAGAGCAAATGCCCATTGCCAGGAAAATGCCTCACCGAGGGCATTGTTTACCAAGCAACGGTCACCAGAGAAGACAACAATACACACGCAACATACATCGGCCTGACGGAGACTCCATTCAAAACAAGATATAATAACCACATGCTATCATTCCGCAACACAAAATACAGAAACAGCACCGAACTGAGCAAGCACATCTGGTCACTGAAAGATGCAAAGACAGAATACAGGATTGACTGGAAAATAATAAAGCAATGCAATCCATACTCCAACGTCACAAAAAAATGCAATCTGTGCCTCCACGAGAAATTCATACTCCTCAGATATCCAGAAATGTGCTCCCTCAACAATAGAAACGAATTAGTATCGACCTGCAGACACAGGAGAAAATTTCTCTTGTGCAGTCACTAATTATTCAACCTTTTGCAACAGGTGCCAACAAAAACAAAACAATCGTTTCCCGCCTAAAGTTTCAGTCGATCACAGCCACCCGATGAGTGTAGGCGGCTCTGCAGCCTATACGAAACAAATTTGTAGTGGAAATGTAATATTTTAGATTATCCTGATCAACTCAGTTGTGTATTTAGTTCTACTCTAGTATTGAGCACTCTACTCCAGCTGATCTTGAACTAAACAAGTATATATATATATATATATATATATATATATATATATATATATATATATTTAGTGCCTAAGAATATTTCCTGACATTAATCGCATTCAAACATGTCTATTTTGTTATGTGTATTTCAAGAAGTTAAAAAGATGGCCAATCAGGCCAAAACTGTCAATATCGCGACTTCGCTGTGACTACGGAGTGATGGTGAAAGGCGTTCCACAGACCGGACAATTGAGGAGATATTGCCACTGCGAATTAATGGTCACTGTGTTCGACCTTGGCCTTCTCTTGTCAGTGTTCTAGTCAACGAGATCTTTTATTTCTCAACGGTTAAAACTTTTAGTTTTTATTAAATTTTACCTGCATTGCGGCTTACTTTAACTTTGCTTCATAAAAACAAAATAAGCAGATTAGGTTGCAAATAACCTTATAAGCCAGAACGACAGCGCGATATCAAAGTGAGAAATTAATGGTTGCGATGAGAAGAACACATAGCTAGTCAGAAATACCATGAGAGGCAGGACATGACACACTTGCAGTCTAAAAACTATGATAAAAATTTGAAAGTAGGTCAGCATTTTGGTTAGGAAAGTGCACTTGATCACATTACCACTGGTCAATAGCAAATCGTTTGGCGATTACAGCGACATCGGACGTTTTTGTGGTACAAATATATGCCCTTCACATTGAGTCACCAACATGTTGTCCATATTTTGATTCTTAGCTTGGAATCACTTTGATTCTAACTGTCAAAAAGTGGTCTTAACTAATTATTCCGACATCTATCAGACATTTTCTGAACGTTGAACATCGAATTAAAATAAGAAACAGTCATAGACAAACGATATATCTAAAGTGGTTTATGACGGATAGAAATTATATTACAAGCAACAATAAAATAATACAGTAATGTGAAAATTATAGAAATGTTAGTTTCTTGCAAATAAAGACTTGGTAGTCCATGCATAGTAATACATATAGTGCCTTGCTCTCGAACGAATGTTTTGACCGCTGATATTTAACTAGGAATGTTTTGTGTATGAATGAGCTGTTGCTGTAGTTGATAGCGAGAGCTTTATTGCCTGTCATTGCGTATGAATGAGCTGTAGCTGTAGTTGATAGCGAGAGCTTTATTGCCTGTCATTGCGTATGAATGAGCTGTTGCTGTAGTTGATAGCGAGAGCTTTTATTGCCTGTCATTGCAACGGCATCAGGGTTAACCCGCGTGGATTCAAAATGTCAATTTTTCCTGGATAAATAGCAGATATCGGGGAATACTGTCACAGTGGTGGGCAGTGATCTTGTGCGTGACGGCAGTGCAGAGATATCCTGACAACTACTCGTAGAGTCTAATGACTGTGGCACACGCTAACAAACAAATGATGCTGTTCTTACGCTATTTATATTGCGGATTCCATTTACCTTAGTCCGAATTAAAGGTAAAAGTCGAGTCGGACATCCTGAACAATACAAGTACACATAACACTAGTGACAACGCACCACAAAGTTAATATCACGTCAGCCAAATACTATCACAGTGACGAAGATTATTGACCAATCAGAAGCAGTAATCTTTTAAGAGTACAAAACTGAAAAACGTCATTGTATACTCAGTTGAAATGGTTATGTCTACAATTCTACTCCCTGGATGTCCAATTTATTAGAAAAAGACGTTTTTTTGTATTGTATGCGCAGACTTATTCTATAAGTTTGGTAAACGTCGAATATTGTTGCCTTCTAAAGTTCGACAATCTAAAATGAACAGCGCGACTAACTAGCACAGTTGGTGTTGTCATGTAAACTCCTTATAGACCATAGATTATGGCGATCTTCCAATCGCCAATTTTACTCTGTTACGTGAATACTTGGACCGGACAACGAGTAGCATTCTGGGACACTATGTACATGTTCCATGTGAAGGATTCTCAAAAGCGTTTGCCAGTTGCTACAATATTTTGCGTTTCAGTTAAAACGCACCTCGAAACGAAACGTTTTAAACTTTTGCTCACATTTTTTATTTGGGAAACTTAAAGCCTCTTCTTCGTCACGACCAGATACACAGAAAAATAATAGGTCAGCGGACAAAGTACTACTGACATTGAAAAATGAAATATAAAAAATAAGTGTCCCGATGCGTATGTCCGATGTCCGATGTCCATCAGTTTGAAGATCTGGTTGTTTCCATAAGAGAAACTGACATATCTTGCCAGTATAATATCACTTTGCAGATGCATCCACTCTGATTATCTGTGTCTATCTAACATGCTGTAAGAAAATTATAATGTTTCTCTTTTTTTAGAGATTTAGTTTTACGTCGATATTTGTCGAATATTTTTTGAGCTGTGTTGCGTGTTGTAGCCTTGAAAATTGCACAGCGCTGTCTCGTCAACGTATATTTCACTTGTTTCTAGGTTTGATTTTGCTAAATTTCTTTTGTTTGAGGAGCACAAGAATGTCCAGTATCACCACAACGACCAAAGACACAAGCAGAACGGTTGTCATCAATGAAAAAGGTAGATTTCGCTTGACTGAATCGTTAGAGCTCGATTCATCTTCTTCATTTTTATCGGTAGGTACTGATGTCGCTGCTTGCGTGGAGACTGATGTTGTTTGTGCTGTCGTACCGGTTGTTACTTGGACTGTTGTGGTGAGTTGCGACGTCGTTGTTGGCGTTGTTGTTGTCGTCGGAGCTGACGAAGCAAACAAGGAAGATAACAATAGTTAGAGGTATTCTTCCAAGACAGTAACCAGTTCTTCGTTTTTTAAATTCGTTAGATCAAATCCACAGAGCACGATTTAAAAACTAGTGCAAAGCATTTGTCGCCAAGCTTAAACAACCGCATGAACGCAAGCTGCTTTCTTATAATGACACAAAGTTTTATTCTAAAGGCCTCAATACAAAATTTCTGACGTATGCTCGACAGTTTTATTAGCACAGCTAGCTAATGTATCCTTGCCGATTTCGAAGAGGTAAAAATGGTGTAGGAATCCCAAATCATTTTAATTTCTGCGACATTTAAGACCATTAAGTTAGAATTCGCCTCAAAATTGAGAGACTTAAACTGTTGCTCAAACTTACCCCAACGAATCATTCTCTAAGAAAGCAAGAATAAAACCAAGGATCACCGTACAAATGTTTGTACTATTCAATAAACAAATTACCCAATATGTAACGATACTTGAAATTCAAAATGGCGGTCATCCTTGTGTTTACGCTGGAGGAAAAAATAAACAATTTTGATTTTCACCAAACTAGGGCGGTAAAAACTTTATTCACTCTAAGAGCTTCAAAATGAGCACCCATGTGCGGTAGATTAGAAAACCATTGTAAAATTGAGAGCTCGGATATCAGTCCCGACGTGCATGCTACCTTAATGACTATTCAATCAACCCTTAGATTCCTATCACTTACAGCACAGTGCTGTTGACCAACTCGGCCAATGCTCTTTTTCGCAAGGACGAATTCTTTAAAGTTTGTCGCTTGTTAGAAATTTTCAGTACAACATGTCCCCAGGCAGGAATACATTAGTGAGAGATCGAGCTTCAATCGATTAGAGTTATAGTGTGAATTTACAGTGTATGGTGCCATTAAAACAATGGTTTACCCTTCGTTGGTCCAATTATGGATATAGAGTGACGTTGAGTGAAAATATTTGTAGTATGCTATCTTCTTTACAATTGTTTTGGTCATTGTTTTAAGCACCAAATTTTTACACAAAGGCGTTAATGGAATTCTTAATGAGTTCCTTGTAGTTCATGTAATTTTATTTTAGTCATGCACTTCCGATACAACTCACAACACTTCGAAATATATGGACAAAACAAATAAAAAGTTAAGTTTCATTTTTCAGATTTTCATGATTTATATGCCTAAGGATGGAAATGAAATTTTACCATGAATGAATTAAAATAATTAGACCCTTAAGGGCTTTCAAGATGTGCCTCAACTGTACGGTTAACAAAAATGAATCTATTGAGCACGAAAGGGCGCACGCATTGCTCAAATCGATAATTATTAGTGTTGATTGCAAAGAGTCGTGCAGCAACAGCGTATGAAAATTCCGAAATGATACTGAATTGTTGGAAACCATAACAACGTAGGAAGTAAAGGTGCAAATAAGAAAATAGCAAAGATGCAGAGCAGGAAAATACAATGACACTTGAATATCTCGTACCGTCACAGCAATAAAGTAGGATTGTTATCTCGTACCGTCACAGCAATAAAGTAGGATTGTTATCTCGTATCGTCACAGCAATAAAGTAGGATTGTTATCTCGTACCGTCACAGCAATAAAGTAGGATTGTTATCTCGTACCGTCACAGCAATAAAGTAGGATTGTTATCTCGTACCGTCACAGCAATAAAGTAGGATTGTTATCTCGTACCGTCACAGCAATAAAGTAGGATTGTTATCTCGTATCGTCACAACAATAAAGTAGGATTGTTATCTCGTACCGTCACAGCAATAAAGTAGGATTGTTATCTCGTACCGTCACAGCAATAAAGTAGGATTGTTATCTCGTACCGTCACAGCAATAAAGTAGGATTGTTATCTCGTATCGTCACAGCAATAAAGTAGGATTGTTATCTCGTACCGTCACAGCAATAAAGTAGGATTGTTATCTCGTACCGTCACAGCAATAAAGTAGGATTGTTATCTCGTACCCTCACAGCAATAAAGTAGGATTGTTATCTCGTACCCTCACAGCAATAAAGTAGGATTGTTATCTCGTACCGTCACAGCAATAAAGTAGGATTGTTATCTCGTACCGTCACAGCAATAAAGTAGGATTGTTATCTCGTACCGTCACAGCAATAAAGTAGGATTGTTATCTCGTACCGTCACAGCAATAAAGTAGGATTGTTATCTCGTATCGTCACAACAATAAAATAGGATTGTTATCTCGTACCGTCACAGCAATAAAGTAGGATTGTTATCTCGTAATGTCACAGCAATAAAGTAGGATTGTTATCTCGTACCGTCACAGCAATAAAGTAGGATTGTTATCTCGTATCGTCACAACAATAAAGTAGGATTGTTATCTCGTACCGTCACAGCAATAAAGTAGGATTGTTATCTCGTATCGTCACAGCAATAAAGTAGGATTGTTATCTCGTACCGTCACAGCAATAAAGTAGGATTGTTATCTCGTACCGTCACAGCAATAAAGTAGGATTGTTATCTCGTACCGTCACAGCAATAAAGTAGGATTGTTATCTCGTACCGTCACAGCAATAAAGTAGGATTGTTATCTCGTATCGTCACAGCAATAAAGTAGGATTGTTTCTCGTATCGTCACAGCAATAAAGTAGGATTGTTAACTCGTATCGTCACAGCAATAAAGTAGGATTGTTATCTCGTATCGTCACAGCAATAAAGTAGGATTGTTATCTCGTACCGTCACAGCAATAAAGTAGGATTGTTATCTCGTACCCTCACAGCAATAAAGTAGGATTGTTATCTCGTACCGTCACAGCAATAAAGTAGGATTGTTATCTCGTACCGTCACAGCAATAAAGTAGGATTGTTATCTCGTACCGTCACAGCAAAACAG
Organism: Ptychodera flava; assembly: GCF_041260155.1. Taxonomy (NCBI): domain Eukaryota; kingdom Metazoa; phylum Hemichordata; class Enteropneusta; family Ptychoderidae; genus Ptychodera; species Ptychodera flava. The sequence continues at coordinate 2,130,900 of NC_091939.1, read as the reverse complement.
TAGGATTGAATATCTCGTTCCGTCACAGCAATAAAGTAGGATTGTTATCTCGTGCCGTCACAGCAATAAAGTAGGATTGTTATCTCTTACCGTCAGAGCAATAAAGTAGGATTGAATATCTCGTACCGTCACAGCAATAAAGTAGGATTGTTATCTCGTACCGTCACAGCAATAAAGTAGGATTGTTATCTCGTACCGCCACAGCAATAAAGTAGGATTGTTATCTCGTGCCGTCAAAGCAATAAAGTAGGATTGAATATCCAGTACCGTGACAGCAATAAAGTAGGATTGTTATCTCGTACCGTCACAGCAATAAAGTAGGATTGTTATCTCATACCGTCACAGCAATAAAGTAGGATTGTTATCTCGTACCGCCACAGCAATAAAGTAGGATTGTTATCTCGTATCGTCACAGCAATAAAGTAGGATTGTTATCTCGTACCATCACAGCAATAAAGTAGGATTGTAATTATCTCGTGCCGTCACAGCAATAAAGTAGGATTGTTATCTCGTATAGTCACAGCAATAAAGTAGGATTGTTATCTCGTACCGTCACAGCAATAAAGTAGGATTGTTATCTCGTACCGTCACAGCAATACAGTAGGATTGAATATCTCGTTCCGTCACAGCAATAAAGTAGGATTGTTATCTCGTATCGTCACAGCAATAAAGTAGGATTGTTATCTCGTATCGTCACAGCAATAAAGTAGGATTGTTATCTCGTACCCTCACAGCAATAAAGTAGGATTGTTATCTCGTATCGTCACAGCAATAAAGTAGGATTGTTATCTCGTACCGTCACAGCAATGAAGTAGGATTGTTATCTCGTATCGTCACAGCAATAAAGTAGGATTGTTATCTCGTACCATCACAGCAATAAAGTAGGATTGTAATTATCTCGTGCCGTCACAGCAATAAAGTAGGATTGTTATCTCGTATAGTCACAGCAATAAAGTAGGATTGTTATCTCGTACCGTCACAGCAATAAAGTAGGATTGTTATCTCGTACCGTCACAGCAATACAGTAGGATTGAATATCTCGTTCCGTCACAGCAATAAAGTAGGATTGTTATCTCGTATCGTCACAGCAATAAAGTAGGATTGTTATCTCGTATCGTCACAGCAATAAAGTAGGATTGTTATCTCGTACCCTCACAGCAATAAAGTAGGATTGTTATCTCGTATCGTCACAGCAATAAAGTAGGATTGTTATCTCGTACGTCACAGCAATAAAGTAGGATTGTTATCTCGTACCGTCACAGCAATAAAGTAGGATTGTTATCTCGTATCGTCACAGCAATAAAGTAGGATTGTTATCTCGTACCGTCACAGCAATGAAGTAGGATTGTTATCTCGTATCGTCACAGCAATAAAGTAGGATTGTTATCTCGTACCGTCACAGCAATAAAGTAGGATTGTTATCTCGTACCGTCACAGCAATAAAGTAGGATTGTTATCTCGTATCGTCACAGCAATAAAGTAGGATTGTTATCTCGTACCGTCACAGCAATAAAGTAGGATTGTTATCTCGTACTGTCACAGCAATAAAGTAGGATTGTTAATGTTTTCCTTTACTGTTTGTATCATCAAATGGCATTCAAACCAAGACAATAAACATTCTTCTAATTTCTACTGCTTTCCGTGTGTAATTCTTACTTTCTCCTGGCCTACTTCGCAGCTTCAATTATATTTTTCTTTCTGATCTTATCATCAGAAAAAAAATTAAAAGTTCGATTGAAGTACACATTTTGTTACCAATAAATTTCGATAAGATTTATCATAATAATATCGGCAATAAAATCACTGATGATAAGTAAAATCGTTTATGCTTAAAACCCACATGAAAGCTGCTTAGATTGTTTTTACCTTCTTCGACGCCTTAGGATCGTCAAAATTAATATATCGAGGTGTTTAACTTTTGTTGACAAGAACGTTTTTAAATCAGATTTCACAATAATCTAGCGAAGAGCAGACAATCTCTGATGTAGACACAAGCCTTTCGGTTTTTAAATTAGCATGTACCTCGTCGTTTTTAGTTAGTTAGTGTAATAACACCGTGTCTTGATTTGTTCGAATATTTAATAAAAACCGACAGTCGTTCCAATAAAAGCCAATTAATATTTCTTCTTTTATTCAGGGACACAGTTTACCTTCCTCATCGTCACTGTAGTAAATTTTGTATCATATAGGCCTATTCATCAAACTCAAAAGTGACGATAGTATCTATTATTCCAAAAAGTAATATGCTATGCCAAAGGGTGAATATTAACTAACAAATTAGAATAATGCCACGCGAGTATACTTCTCGATAATGATCATATTGTACACTAAAAATATAAATTTATGCAAAACTATATGTAAGCAAGCAGAAGTATGTGAAGATTCGCGATTGTTACCTGGATATCGACAGATATGGTAAGTCATTACGTCACATGGTACTGTGATCCATTGATAGCCCGTCCCCATCTTCAGAAGCACGCACGGGTTGACCGGGTCTGTTGACCAATCGGTGAATCCCGAAGAAGTCAAATACGTTCCGTCGACCCATCGGTAGACTCCATCACTGGATAAATCGTCAAGCCCGAGCCAATAATCCTTCGTCATGTCCACTATGGTTATCAGAAAGTCCTTGTCTTCTTGTGTTTTCAACATTGGCAAATCACCCCCGTCAGCTTGACACAGTGCTCTGGCGTCTTCATAATTGTTACCACTGTCCGTGAAGACCTCATACAACCCATTCTGATAAAGGTATTGTTCTGCGTCAACAAACAAACCGTGATAGATGACACAAGTTTGCTAAGGTAAGATTACGCCATGGGGATGGGCATTCGGACTCTCATTTCACTGTACTCTACTGATCTACTAATTGTGTCATTTTAAAGCCTTTGGACTCTCATTTCACTGTACTCTACTGATCTACTAATTGTGTCATTTTAAAGCCTTTGGAATGAATAGAATTTTAACCTTCCTGCCTTCATGAAAATAAAAAAAATCATTTTCCTCGTAGGTTAACACGCTGATGGCGGTCATTTTGAATCAAATATCGCTAAATTTAAGGCAATTTCTTTATCCTGTGGAACATTTGCACGGTGATCCTTGGTCTTTTTTTGAAACAGAATAGTTGACATTTTGCTGGAGGAAAGTTTGAGCTAAAGTTTAGGTCTTTCACTCGTAATGCATACTACCTTGAACATACATTTTTTTTCAAGTGGCACACTATAGTCAACTATCGTAGTAGTGGCACCAGTGTCTAATAGTGTGAATGAGGTTTAATGCATAAATGCAAGCTTTAAGGACTGCTAGTTAGTTACTTCAGCCTTTTGGAGTGATGGATAAATGGGAGTCAGCCTGCTTTTGAATTTAGTGATGTGGTAGGTCAACACTTTTTTGATAATAAATGCTAAATGGGGGTCATTGTGTTTTGGAAATGAGACCCTATCTTATAATTGCATAAAATACATCATGTCAGCCACGAATTGTAACATTCAGTCACAGTTTATAATTGTAACTGAATGATAAATTGACGTATATACGAAGTCATGATGCGTTGTCATTGCATGATTTGAGATAAAAATTGTGGATACGTCTTTATCAATGTTGTTAATATAAATGATAAAGGATAGATGGTTGAAACGGCAATGTTACCTTTGCTTTCATGAACTTGTCAGATGAGCACAACGAAAGATGAAATAAGCAAAAATTCGAATCCTTACCTTGGAGAGTTGGGACTTGCAGATGGAAAATTACTACCAGAAGTTTGAACACTCTCGTTATGTGGGACAATGTCATCTCGACTTTCAAAACAACCGAAGTACATAAACAAGACCGTAGCGGCGGATAAACTATATAGAAATATGTACCCTTTCAGCTAGTATATCGCAATGGTGCAACAACCAGTGCGGGATCCAAAATTTCTATCAAAAATGCTTACACAGTAGTTATTTACACATGTGTCTCTTATTTTCGCCAATAACCAGACTTATCGACGGTATTCTTTAGAGAATATCTTTTTAAATGTGTGTTACCATGGCGACGGAGTACCACACGACTAAATCGATCGGCATGGAAAAACTCAAATGAAAGACTTGAATCACGGATGACTTGACCGTGCATTTTGCCATAACTGTTAATGTTAACAAACTGTATTATTCTCAATATCGAACCATAGCGCCTTCAAACTCGAGGTTAATAATGCTGTCATTGGAAGCAGAGTTTTCAATGTATAAGTTGGCATCAGCTGTGTGTTAAGAATTTCGTATCCGTTCGAGTCACAGTCACGACATGTACAGTAATTTAACGATAGAAATATTGATCGTGGCTATTGATTTTTCTACCATTGAGAACAATTAGTGTTGGCTTTTCCTTGCAGAGAAGCAAACGTATGCACGGCAACCACTAATCAACATTATATTACCATGCCCTGCCCGTCGCATTTGATTGGTCGAGCTGAACCACGTGACTGACCAAAAATACACAGTAATGGTTTGTTTACAGGCCCGAGAATATGAATAATAAGATTAGCAACTCAAAGTATCGTAACTTTACAGCTCAAACGTAAATCATGATCAATCACAAAATAAAATGGAGCACTTGTAGGTCAAGTTGAGATACTTTTTTTCTGAAAACATCTCCGGATTGCCATTTTTTACAGCGCGCGTGACAGTGCGTCGCGTATTGCTCAGTTTCTGGGGCCCAGTTGTCGTTCGCTCCTGAAATTTTCGGAAATTTTGACAGTTTTCTTTGGTTCGCTGATAAATAATGGAAATAACAGACTCCGCTCTGACCATTAACGTTTATTTGTGGGCGCGGGCTCGAGGAAAGCCAAATTAACGGGCTCGGCAAGCCTCGCCCGTTAATTTTTGGCTTTCCTCTCGCCCTTGCCCACAAATAAACGTTAATGGTCAGCGCGTCGCCCGTTATTTCTATATTTACCAAGCTGTGAAGACATTTTGCATGAATGACAGCTATGAAAGTCTTGTAGCAAGATTTTGCGTTTTGATCAAAAAGAGGAAAAATGACAGAATCAAGAGCGATATTTCCTCAGCCGTGTATATTAAAGGTATTCAGTCACCTGTCTAAATATGCCCATATATGGTCAAAGGGGCGTTCCTTGGTATTCAAAATGCTCATGTGAGGGCGCTGTTTTTAAAAAGCGGCCACCCGCTTAAAATCTGTGATTGGTTAGATTTCAGGCTCTTTCCATGGTAACCGTGGCAAAATTGGAACAGGTGACAGTATACCTTTACACCAAGCAAATGGCTGAGCTGTGCTTCATATCATCTATTTTCAAGTCGACATTCGCAAATTACGTTAAGTTTTTCGAATCTGAAAAAAATAGATTGCTTAATAATAATATAACGATACCAAATATAGTTAAAATGGTCGAACGTAAAATGTTCTGGGATAATTTTATTCTTAACGGAAATAATCTTGGTTACTTTGTAAATTAATCCTCTGTTACTTGTTTATGAACACGAAAACTGTCTCCTTAAAAAGCAATCTGTACTACCCCTATCAATGCACGAAAATTTCAAAGCAGTAGACTATTTGTTTATAGTGTAATGTTACTTTTGTAATTTCTCGTATCTTTCTCTCGATATTTTAAACAGATATATTCGAGAGAGTCACTGATTATAAATATATAGTATATTTTTTATGAACATATATAGAGCTTTAACTTTTTATGATATGCATTTTGGGCGGAAGCCCGTTGGTTCACGAATAAATAAATAAATAAATACATACATAAAAGTAAGTGTTACTATAATTGTGTGGAAATAATCATATATTTTCTCTTCTCTAAAGTATATTGAAATGCAGAGTATCAGCCTAATATATGTAAGCTTATATGTGTGTATCTGTATATGTGTGTATCTGTATATGTGTGTATCTGTATGTATCTGCATATGTGCATCTGTATGTGTGTATCTGTATATTTATGTATCTGTATGTGTAATATATCTGTGTATCTGTATGTGTGTCTGTATGTACGTCTGTATGTGTGTGTCTGTATATGTGTGTCTGTGTCTGTGACTATGCACATGTTAAGTACAATTTTTCGCCGTAAGAAATAAAAAATTATGATAAATAAATCCATAATTTGATACTTTTAATACAAAAGTTATGTACAATGGATGCTTTCGTGTTGTCTTTTTAAAGTTTCTAAAGTATGAGTCTGTTTCTGCTGTGTATTCACTGCATACTAATAGAAGCGGATGGTTATGCAAAAGGAGAAAGGTCACTGGTCCATGTTTTAAACAAATTGAAGTAAGGCTAGAATAGCACCAAGGTATGTACCTTAAATTATCCGGAATTCCTCGTTGTAAGTGCAGAATAAGAAATGACGTCACACGGTTGATGGATGTAAGTGCTTAAGTTCTCTGAGTCAGTGATAATCGAATATATTGAACTCATGTTTTCATAAAGCCATAGTAATACAGACGATAGCCTCGTCTGGTGGATTTAACTTTCTTGTTATTTTATTTCAGTCCTTCGCAGCTATCTTTTCCGGCAACATCTTGTATTGGCAGCCTGCGTGTTATTTTCGATGGTTCAGTAAATGGGTTGAACATGAAAAGAATAGCATTCCTTCAAAAATTCGCAGTAGATTACAGAGGGCGCTGTGTTGTTAACACTCAGCATATTCTTTACACTTTAGCATTTCATGTTTTAATAGGTTGCGCGTGAATCCTGACCTGTTGTGCTCCTGGGAACATGCTCATTTCACGTTAAAATGAATATAAGCTTATTGTCAAAGAATATTTATCTTGTAGTAGTAGTAATTTATCCAGATTGGTCAGCGGCCTCCAAGTATGCCATGACTGATCACTAAGTCTAATAAGAAAGACGTCAAAAAATCTGATTCAAAACTTCCCAAGAGAAGAGCAGATGTATTTAACGGGGAAAATATGAAACAAAGTCATGTCAAAAAATTCAAATTTTGCAAGATCTCGAAAGTATTTTTGACAAAGAATTCACACAGTACAACGCTGAAAGATCCTACATTGAAGTTTACTTTTAAGGACATAGATTCTAATCATTTTCTTTTTAGTGCCAGAGAAATGTGGGGAGCCAGCATCAGGACTTTTCAAAATAATAGAGGGCCGATGACAAAGGGAGTCCAACAGATTTTAGCAACGACGGTAAAATTGGTAAATACATGTGCACTTTAATCATTGTATCCTCCTTGGCATCGCTAAATAATGTAACGAAATAAAAAATTACCAAACGTTCGTTAGCTGCTGCACGGATTAGATGGTTGATAAAATAATTGAGTAAATATACGATCGAACAATAATATGACATGAATGATTTCATATTCAGTATCAGCATAGCATTTCTAGATATTGACTGCACGTTTGCCAGACTTTCGCGAAGGTTATCCTGGCGATCCAAAAAATAAAGTATTACTAAGTGTGTGATCCGTTCGCGGATCAATCCTTCCATCTCTGGCAAAATAATCGAAGCGCACTAATGCCATTGACAATGTTATTCCAGTTGGTCAAATATTAGGAGTGACTAACAGTCCTGTTTCTTCGCAAAGTGATCGCAAACGGGTCCATACTCTTACGCTTGATATTAGAGCATGACTGTCACGTCGATGCTATCAGGTGGCACTGTCATTCTAGCCCAACTTTTACAGTTCCTGTACTGAATTAAATCTAAAGGAGGTGGCTCGATTTGTGTTGTAGGCACAGTATGAATTGTATCTCGTCTATGGCGTCTTTCATTAGCGTAATAACGTGCCTGTACATTACTGACCCTACTGTCTTCGATGAAGCTTATACATGGCGGAGAATGTAAACATTACATGATTTCACGAATGCATTGATGTCCCTAACATTTTGCGAAAAATGGTAAACAAACACACATTCCAGAAAATGAATATCTTGCTATGTGAATGCGTCGTCTATACATCTTCTAGATATCTTTAGACATATAGTTTAGCTGTTTCTTTTTCTACTTATAACTTTAAACACTGTCCTTGCTTTAGAGGAACTAAAGACGATTGGAACTAATTTGAGATAATTGGATCTTCATATTTCTCAAGTTTCTCAAAAGTGTTAGCTGCCCTAGTGTTGAATGTTGTAATGTTACAAATTACTCATAAAACAAGTGTATAACATAAAAAGAAAAGCAGGTAAGTTTACATTTACAGATTAATCCGACATTACTTCATCATCCAATTATCCTAAATTAGTTCCAATCGTGTGATTAGATAAATGTATCATCCAAGCGACTTCCTCCATTGCCCGGATGTAGTATCTTCTACCGTTGTGAACGTAGAGAGACATAAAGATCAATGACTATCAATACGCTTAGCATAGCCATTAGTACGCAAGCAAAAGTTAGGGATGGTAGCTCCCGGTGTAACTCTCTCCCGAATAGTGATCCTTCCTTGTGATATTTCTCACTTTCCCTTGATGGTGATATTTTACTCTGTGGTCCTGGAGATGGAAACAGCTTGGTATGAGATGCGCGGAGTGCAGATGAACTTGTCGTGGGCACACCTAATGGGATTGAACCTGAAAGAGAAATAAACTGTCAACGCCGACTTGAAATATATCATAGTGATCGCTCTGTGAACCTATCATAAACAGACCTCGGTACATGGAGTTTAATACTAGTTTTGACATTAGCGCTGTTACGTGCAGAGAAAACGAACAAAAGGGTGAACTCAGCAGTTTACGTTTAAACAAAATTTATTACGAAAACAAAACTAATTGCTAAGTCAGGGACAGAGTACAAGCTTTAAAAGTGTACAGACTACTTATCTCAGCTGGGACGGCAAAGCTCCAGTCTCAGAGTTGTAACAGTCAGTCGGATGAATGAACAGTCCTTTGGCTTGCAGGCTTGAAGCTGCACAAAGTCCACAGTATAAATCCAGCGTTGGCAGTGAAGGTCTTGAAAGGTCTTGAGAATGACTACTGCTGGAGTTTAGTAACACACAAGAGACACGATCCCAAAAGTCTGACTGGAAGCTGTGCACGTCCCTTTTATAAAGGCATATAAGAACAATCTAGAACTTTTATTGACATGCTAATTACTGTTCTAAAATTATCTCCCTTACACAACTAATCAACTTTCCAGAACATTCCAAACATGACTAATTGAATTCAAGGTTGTGAGGTCATCAAGGGCAGTGACCTTGAGAATGTTCTAGACTAATTGAACTCAGGTCATGATGAGTGTGTGGGGGAATGACCTACATAACACACCCCCTCTTCAAAAAAAAGAAAATTTTTCAAAGAAAAATCTTTCTTTTACAAATGTAATCTTGAAAAGGATTTAAGTACTCAAATTTTGTTTTACTCTTAAGTAAAGTTTCTTGAAAGTGAACAACAATAAAATTTCTTGAAAGTGAACAACAATAAACTCTAAATACGAGAGAGACAGTCTGCAATTAAATTGTCTCTGCCTTTGATATGTCTAATGTCAAGATTAAACTCCTGTAACATTAAACTCCATCTTAGCAATCTCTGATTTTTGCCTTTGAATTTCTGCAGAAAAACAAGAGGGTTGTGATCAATATGAACCACTATTGGCTGATTTGAAGAAGTAACATAAACTTCAAAATGCTGTAAAGCTAATATCAAAGATAAACACTCTTTTCAATTGTAGAGTAGTTTCTCTGAGATTTGTTAAATTTGCGTGAAAAATAGCAAACAGGATGATCTATACCATGACTATCCTCTTGCAATAAAACAGCACCAGCAGCCGTATCACTAGCATCTACAGCTAATTTGAATGGCAAAGTGAAATCTGGTGCAGACAACACTGGAGCACTTTGCAGTATGGCTTTAAGTGTATCAAATGCCTGTTGGCATTGCTCTGACCAAACAAACTTTACTTTCTTTTAAGTAAGTTAGTCAAAGGCTCAGTAATTGTGGAGAAGTTTGGACAGAATTTTCTGTAGTAACCAGCCATACCGAGAAAGCGCATCAGTTGTCGTTTGCAGTTTGGTATGGGAAAACTTGAAATGGCACTGATTTTGGCATCAACAGGTTTTACCTCACCCTGTCCTACAGTATGTCCGAGGTAAGTCACCCTCGCCCAACCAAACTCAGATTTGGCAAGGTTGACAGTCAACATGGCTTTACTCAGTCTCTCAAAGAACTTCCGCATGAGCTTGATGTGTTCCTCCCAGGTGTCACTATACAGGATGACGTCGTCAACGTAAGCTGCACACCCGTCTAGCCCGGATATGACGTCGTTGATCATCCTTGGAACGTTGCCGGAGAGTTCTTCATTCCGAATGGCATCACCTTGTACTGGAACAATCCGTCTGGTGTAACAAAGGCGGATATTTCACGAGCACGATCCGTCAAAGGACTTGCCAAAATCCCTTCAGTAGGTCAAATTTTGTCACATACTTGGCTTTTCCCACTCGGTCGATGCAGTCATCAATCCTCGGGATTGGGAAAGTGTCTGTCTTTGTTAAAGTGTTGACCTTCCTAAAGTCCGTGCACATACGATAACTGTGGTCTGATTTGGGAACAAGTATGCACGGCGAACTCCAGTTACTTTTACTGGGTTCAATAAAGTCATTGTCCAGCAGGTATTTGACTTCTTCCTGGAGATATTTTGCTTTTGTTGGATTCAGTCTGTATGGATGTTGTTTTACAGGCTTACTGTCCCCAACATCAACGTCGTGATAGATGACGTTTGTCCTCGTTGGAACATCTTGAAACAGGTGTTTATATTCATGGAGCAGTTCTTTCACCTGTTGTTGTTGTTCTGGCTGGAGGTGTGCCAACTTTGTAGACTCCAGCTTCTCCAGGATTTCTGAGTTCTGAAGCTTGACCGAGCCCAGCTTTGAGTTTAGAGTATTTTCACTCAAGTCAGTTTCAGTATCACTATCTTCATAATGGTTTGAACTGACTGCACTGACAGGCTGAGTTATAGTAGGATTATCCCTATCCAAATATGGCTTAAGCATATTTATGTGACATAGCTGTTTTTGTTTTCGCCTGTCAGGTGTTATTATGATGTAATTTAAATCACTCAATTTCTTATCAATTAGGTATGGCCCAAAGTAACGAGCATGGAGTGGTTTGCCAGGAATTGGAAGTAGAACAAGAACCTTTTGACCTGGTTCAAACTTCCGTTTTGAGGTGCTTTTATCATATTTGGTTTTCATTGACTGCTGAGATGACTCAAGATTTTCTCTGGCTAATTCACATGCTTTAGAGAGTTTTGTACGAAAATCTGACACATATTGCAAAATATTCAGACAATCATCATCGTCTGATAGGAATTTCTCTTTAACGAGCTTAAGTGGGCCACGGACTGTATGTCCAAATACAAGCTCAAATGGGCTAAAACCAAGAGACTCCTGAATTGACTCTCTAACAGCAAAGAGCAAAAAATAAATTCCTTCATCCCACTGCTTCTCTGTGTCAAAACAGTAGGTCCTAATCATGTTTTTCAAAGTTTGATGAAATCTCTCAAGAGCACCCTGACTTTCTGGATGATAGGCGGATGACCTATACTGTTTAATGCCTAGCTGATCCATTACTTGTTGAAAAATACCAGACATAAAGTTGGAGCCTTGATCGGACTGGACACATTTAGGGAGGCCAAATAAAGTGAAAAATTTGACTAAAGCTCTCACTATAGTCTTTGTCTTTATGTTTCTCAGTGGTATGGCTTCGGGGAACCGAGTTGATGTACACATTATTGTCAGCATGTACTCATTTCCTGATCTTGTTTTTGGTAGGGGCCCAACACAGTCTATTAGTATCCTACTAAATGGTTCTTGAAATGCAGGAATTGGTTGTAAAGGGGCCTTTGGAATGGTCTGATTTGGCTTTCCTACCATTTGACATGTGTGACAAGTTTTACAGAAATGTGCTACATCCTGCCTGAGATTAGGCCAATAAAGTGACTGAGAATTTTATGATAAGTTTTCCTTACTCCCAAATGACCAGCCCAGGGCGTTTCATGGGCCAGGCGCAATATTTCAGCACGATAGGGCTTTGGAACCACAATTTGATGTTTTATAGCCCAATCGTCATCAACCAAAACATCTGGAGGTCTCCATTTACGCATGAGAATACCAGATTTTGTATAATAGGAAACAGAGCTATCTGAAGTTTTATCTTCATCATCTACCCTGTCAAACAAACACAAATATCTGGGTCTTTGTGTTGTTCTGCAATGAGATTTGATCTAGAAAATGTCTGACTTTGGTCAGCAGAAGTTTTACTGGAAGTTTCAAATCCACGAGGGATAACGGAATGATCCGTGTCAAACACCTGACTGAGAAAGGTGTCATTTAAGTCAACATCTGTGACATTATTTTGAGAGTATTTTGATTCTCTGAAGTTTTCTTTGACATGGCTCGAGTAATGGCACATGAAGGAAATAAATCGGGTATCTCTTGTTCAATTGGCTCTGGATCCTGATCTAAACTAGGATTATCAGTCACAAGTGGATTAGTAATGACCTTGTCCCCAGCAAGGTCGTTTCCAAGAAGAAGGTGAATCCCTTCAAAAGGCAAAAAAGGCCTAATACCTAAAGCCACAGGTCCAGAAACAAAGTCCGAAGACAAATAGACATTATGGAGAGGAACAGGAATGTAGTCATTACAATCTACCCCCTTAATAAGAACTTTAGAACCTGAAATGACTTTTCAGAAAACGGCAGGGTATCTGCCAACAAAAGAGACTGGGAAGCCCCGGTATCTCTTAAAATTTTGACAGGGGTAGCGGAAGAGAAATCACTAGAAAGTGATATAAAACCATTATGAATAAATGGCTCGAAAATACCCATAATGCTATCTTGAGAAGAATTGACCTTGACCTCATTAATTGGGGATAAGAGGGGTTTAACCTCAGAAAATGTGTTACACACATTATTAGACTCTAATTGAGTTGATGAAGAAATAAAGCCGGTGGGCTTAGATCCACTTTGACCACTTTGACCTTCACGTTTTCTTTTCAATTTGAAACAATCTGACATTAAATGGCCGTCTTTCTTACAATAATTACAGAAAGTGTACCAAACTGTTTGTCAGAAGGAGATTGAGACTTGGGATCTGATGATGTGGGAGTGTTACTTGAACTCTGTGAACTGTGTCATTTGATTTCCTACTGTCCTTTGAGAAATTCTTGGATGAAAAGGAGGAGTTAAATTTACCTGCATTGTTTCTGTAGGAAAAGGACTGGGATGGTTTGCTGAGAAATGAAGATTTGTGAGTCAATGAGTAATCATCGGCCAAACGTGCAGCAACCTCCAATGTATCTGCCTTTTGTTCATTGATAAACGTCTTGATGTCACTCCGAATGCACCTCTTAAATTCCTCAATCAAAACAAGCTGTCGTAATTTGTCATAATTCTGACTGACCTTTCAGAAGAGCACCAACGATCAAACAGTTGTTCTTTTGTTCGAGCAAATTCAACATAAGTTTGATCCTTCACCTTCTCACAATCCCTAAATTTCTGACGGTAAGCTTCAGGCACCAACTCATAACCCTTGAGAATTAATTCCTTCACAGAATCATAATCTGAAGCCTGCTCTACTGACAACTGAATGTAAATTTCTCTGGCTTTACCCACCAAAGCACTCTGCAAAAGCATAGACCAGGACTCCTTAGGCCATTCAGACTCTGAGCAATTTTCTCAAATGAAGGAAATATTTATCAACATCCTTTTCTTGGAAAGGGGGAACTAACCTGAAATGCTTAGTGATGTCAAACTTGTCTGAAGGGAAGAATTTTCCTGACTGTCCAAGCTCTAAACGTTTTATTTCTAACTGCAGTCGGTGTTCTGCTAATTCTCTTTCCTTTTCTTTTCCTCTCTTTCTTTCTCCCTTTGTCTTTCTTCCATTTGCAATTCTTTTTCTTTCATTTCCAATTCCCTCTCTTTCTGTCTTTCTTCCATTTCTAACTGCATTTGTATTTTTTCTTTTTCTAATGCCTGTCTCTCCTTTTCCATTTGTAATTCTTTTTCTTTCATTTGTAATTCTTTTTCTTTTTCTAATGCCAATTTTTTTAGCTCGAAATCTGCCTGTATTTCTAATTCCAATTTTTTGAGTTCGAAGGAAGACTCAGGCTCATAATCTTTTAAGGCAGACTCCTCAAAATGGCCAGAATTAACTAAATGTTTTGCAATCTTGAACTGTATTTCTCGCTTGCGCATAGATCTTTTGACATCTACTTTAAGGAAATTGGCCAGTGCTATGAGGTTGTCTTTTCTGAGGGAATTAAATGTGTCCTGATCAAGGTCATCCATAAATTCGTCTGGCTTGAATTCCGCCATGATTGAATTTCGCTGAGTTCACAGTATACAGTAGTTTGAAAAAGGCAGGCAAAATGTTAAACGGCTCAAAATATTCGTCTCCCGGACGAGCCCCCAATTTGTCACGTGCAGAGAAAACGAACAAAAGGGTGAACTCAGCAGTTTACGTTTAAACAAAATTTATTACGAAAACAAAACTAATTGCTAAGTCAGGGACAGAGTACAAGCTTTAAAAGTGTACAGACTACTTATCTCAGCTGGGACGGCAAAGCTCCAGTCTCAGAGTTGTAACAGTCAGTCGGATGAATGAACAGTCCTTTGGCTTGCAGGCTTGAAGCTGCACAAAGTCCACAGTATAAATCCAGCGTTGGCAGTGAAGGTCTTGAAAGGTCTTGAGAATGACTACTGCTGGAGTTTAGTAACACACAAGAGACACGATCCCAAAAGTCTGACTGGAAGCTGTGCACGTCCCTTTTATAAAGGCATATAAGAACAATCTAGAACTTTTATTGACATGCTAATTACTGTTCTAAAATTATCTCCCTTACACAACTAATCAACTTTCCAGAACATTCCAAACATGACTAATTGAATTCAAGGTTGTGAGGTCATCAAGGGCAGTGACCTTGAGAATGTTCTAGACTAATTGAACTCAGGTCATGATGAGTGTGTGGGGGGAATGACCTACATAACAGCGCTCATGTTTAGACTTCTGCTCGTGAAGAGAACTTATTTTTGTTTTGGCTAACAATACCTGCAAACATTACAACTATCAAGATCTCGCTGCTTCATGCTACAAAGGTTTTTAAACATGATGACTTCCCTCACCTGTCAGGAAACCTGGACACAATTAATATATCTGTCTAAAAGGGACATTAGGTGTATATATTTTGGCCAATCAAGTATGTTTTGTTCTGAGTATTAACTGCAGTTTTTCGTTCCACTCCAAACATCATGCTAGAATAACAAAATTCTGTTTGGCAAATACTCTGTATATGCAAGTGTAAAGAACGTAATCATTGTTACTGATAACAAATGAATTCAAGTCTTGACTTGAATCCATTTTTAAAAACAATAACATTGCTGACTGTACACATATGTGCTGTGCTGGACTTTTCATCACGCTTCAGGGAGTAGATCAAGAAACTGCAGCGGATACATAAAACAAAACCACCAAAAAATAGCCAAGCGTTATAGTTTAAAATTGATAACCCGAATCATATTTCATGTCAATCAGAGACAGTTTTGTTGCAAATCCCCTTTTAAGTCCCTCAATCCTTTCAAATGCTCCCAACATACCCTTGGTATTTTCAAGTGCCCCCGTCAATTCTTCAGCTCCCCCTCCAATAGAGGTGTTTGTACATGCAGTCTTATGCTGAGTATTGCAAACTGTAATATGTATTTTTGAGTTTCCACCATTTTAATGAAAAGCGACACTTTAAAAAAATTCCTCTTATTTCGCAAAACTCGGCGTATATGCGTACAGCCATGGGAATGTTAGAAGGTTTAAGATAGGGCGAGTAAGGCCAACGTAAACAGTCAGCTAAGCAGACGAAAATGGAACTGACGAAAACTAATTTAAAAATAGTTTCGTATACTCACTGCTGGTCACGACAGTTGTTGGTTCTGATTCACTCCTAGTGTGGTTTGAAGTCGATAATAACGACGTTGTGGATTGGGGACCTATATAAATTTTAAAATAGCTTGAACACATGGTTTTTGCAATACTGTGTCACCCAATTTTTAGTAACCGACCTTATTTGATATTGATATTTTCAGAAAAATTCTACAAATACATTTAAGATATGAAACAAAAAACACACGCTTTCAAAAAATAAAAATAAGAACGTGTGCGGGCTCATAACAGAGGTAGAGAGGTAGGCTGAAGTCTAGATCATTTGTGTAGTGCGATATAATCTAATCTCTGATCCAGTAAAACATAGTTTCTAGAAAAGATATTATACGGCATTTTCCTTTTCTACCGGCGGCTTCGTATGATGTCCATACAGAACTAGAACCACAATATGTTTATTGTATTTAGTACAAATCTTCATTGATGTCTTTAAACAAGATACTGCAGAAATACAATAGAAACTTCTGAAATCATTAGTCACGATATAGACTGCAGTCCTCCTTAGATTTATTCCTGTAAAAGACATGGACTTGGTTCATGGCCACTTCCAAAATCCCGTTCGTAAAATGCATATATTTGAAAGTTTGAATAAGGGCCCTGAAAGGACATCCATAATTGTTTGTCTTTATTATTTGTGCTATGTAATGCTTGACGAAAATCAATACTGAAATTGTTTTTTTTCGTGACTCACCAGTTGTCTGCAATGTTGTAGTAACTACTGATTCAGTTGAGGACGGAATTGTAGTCGTTGATAATGTTGTTGATGAAGGGCCTATGTGGATAGAGACGAATTATAACCATCATCATCGTTATCAAAATCAACACTACCACAATCATCATCATCATTATCATTACTCATGCCATTAAATAAGAATCTTGTATACATCCATCGTAAATGATTAGAATAATGCTGGCGTGCAGCACCCTTATTAACCATGTACAGTTTCCGTCATACCTTGTCTTTACAAGCATCACAATTTTTCCAAACTTCAGGTATATTGATAATTATTTTGTGTTTCTTAGGCTCAAGGCTCTGCAATCAAAGGGGGAAACATGTTTTCGTCAAAGAACTGAATATGACAAATAGTATGACGAATATTGACAGTATAATATGATTTACTCAGAGATATTTTAATTATTGATAATAGCTCTATACCTTCATATTTGCAAATGAATCCAATTTCACCTTCGTCGTCACATGCATGTGACTGCCATTTGAAACTTGAACTTGTCCCTAACACGACACAATTTTCCCAGTAACCTGGTTCGCCGTCCTGCCAATTTGTATAGGTAACATTTGTCCCATCGTCCCATTTGTAAACAGTGCCAGAGAGGTACAGTCCGATGCAGTACTTTCCGTATCTGCCTTGCAAGGCCATTTCAAGGCAACTCTGGTCGTCTACATTCCTAACAATTGCCAGCATTCCGTGCCCTGATTGACACCTCGATACGAATGACGAGCGTGATTCATAATCTTCGTTTGCGTTGTAAACTTTGTAGCAATCACCATGGCATGCATACTGATTTGATTCACACCCTGGAAGAGATAACATTAAAGTTATGTAAGTCAGATAATATCAGTATAAAGCTAGATGAATATCACGTCATATCATATCATATCATATCATATCATATCATATCATATCATATCATATCATATCATAAACGATCGTATTATATCCTATGTAGTGAGATAGATACAGAGTGGGGGAGTGAATAATAAAATCTCACACCCCCAAGGACCTGGGATATTTCTCACACGAGTTGGGGATATTTTTTCTCAATTCCTGGCCGCTGGGAGTGCGGGATCGACAGTGTGGGATAAATCGATCCCACACTCCAAGAAACCGTCCCACACTCTGCAGTAAATATTACACGAGCTCTGATTGGATGATAAACAGTCTGTCTTGTTCCACGCGCAAAATATTATCCAATGGCACGACGAGTAACACATGGACTAGAACTACAAAGTAAGCAGGTCAAAGTACAGTGGCAGACGACAGAGTTGTTACGATTTTTGATAATATTGTACGAGTCCAATATGAATTTAACGCATTTTGTGGTCATGTGAGAAAAAAGAATCTCACACACCAAGGACCTGGGATCAGATTTCTCATACTCGTCCTAGTTCCTTGGGGGTGTGAGATTCTATTATTCCCACACTGTCGATCCCGCACTCCCAGCGGCCAGGAATGTGAGAAAGAGATATAGCGGCACCAAAAGACAAATTAAAATAAGCGTTGGTATATCAATTACTTTCACTACCTGAGATCTACCTGACAAATATGATTTCACAATCGCACCAACGTTTTATTCATTCCACAGCAGGTGTCAAGTTTATCTGGCAAATGCCACGGTCAACCTTAATGAACGCTTTTTCGTAGATTTATCAAACCATCCTCGTAACCCCCACCCACCCCTCGAAAACATCTGAATTGGATTTCATATAATCAGAGCGATGAGTCAGACATGTATCAGACGAATATCCAGGTCGGAAACAGGATTGCAATTTATAAAAAGATCATTCTGTTGAAGAAATTGTTCCAATATAATGTTGATATTCTTTCTAATATTTTGGATATGGCACTTTAAATTGAGAAAGGACGACCAATAGATGCCTTCAAAAAGTTTATAAAATGCCAGCTGTCCTGTTTATTTCAGATGTTATCTTGTCACGACTTTTAGATAGATGTTTAATACGAGTGAGACGTGCACCAATTTTTTGAGCTCCATCGATAATAACCAAACGGAAAGGTCATCTAAACAGGTTGTTGATACTTACATTTGTGATTGCAGATTCGAATTCATGGACAGACAACTTTACAGAACCATCACACGATGCTATGCTACGTTTCACGGTTTGAAGTAAAATGAATGAACTCGTTGACTACCTACACGATCCTTAAATAGCAATAATAATCCCAAAAAAATTGATTACAAATGCAGAAACAAAGCTTAGAGAACCTGTGTTACGGATATTAAATGACAGAGTACAAATATAACTCTTCCATCTGTCGATACAAACCCATATGATATTAACCAACAAATCGTTCCCTTGAATATTTTAATACTTTACACATAATTTCTTACAGCATAACACGAGCTCTATTGACCAACGCCATGGCACCCTGATGGATAACGTTTCATTTAATGAAAGAGGAAGGAAATTCCTCGCTTTCAGTACAAATCAGAATACTTAAATCATTTGCTTCATTTCAGGGCCAGATGAACTCTGTCTTGGAAATGAGATATTTCATTCGTCAACAAACGGTATATACGGTCCAAGCATGAGAGTAAGCCATTCTGTATAACCAATGATGTCGCACAGTGGGGAAGGGGAAATGCCAGTTAAATCATTAACACAACAAGTCACTAAGACCAAGTTGTTAACAGCTTGTTGGTAAAAAAAATAGTGGCTCGATCACACTTAAGAAACTTTATGTCAGCAAATGGGAATCAGATGTGCAAAAATCAAAAGTAAAAACGTATTGCATTTTTAAAAAGGAATACGAAAAAGAAATGTATTTAACAGGTTAACGTTGTACGTCTCGTGGGAAGCGGTCTCTCATGGCCCAGTTTAGGACGGGTATACTCCCACTTAAAATAGACACTGGGAGATTCAGTAATCTTGCAGTGGAACAAAGGTTATGCGAATTCTGTCCTCTTTATGTTGAAGATGAATTTTCATTTTTTGTTTCAATGTACTCTGCATGAAGATTACCGTAAGTCACTTTTAGACAAGGTATTGACTGTTATGCCAGATTTTAATGACTTAAGCAAGGATAACAAGTTATGTATACTTGTGACAAAATTCTGTAATGATTTAGCAGACTACATTTATAGGGCATTTGCTAGAAGGAAAAGCATACTTTACAAATAATATATTCCTTTTTCCTTGAATGTGATATTTATTATTATTAATGTGTTATACAAGCCCGGCGGGCTGGATATGGCAATAGAAAACACTCCATTGTAACGCATTTATATGGTGGATAAGTACACATAGGACATTTAAATAAATAAAATACAACGACAACATTAGGACCTATACATGTATTCAACGTAAATATGTGGCTGTTATTCCTAGAGTTCGGTATTTTGCCCAATAAGTTCAGATAATCGTCTTTTTAATTTTTCTCATGGCTGTTTTATCCGTTGCACTTTGCTTCTTTGTTGTTGTGTGATAATTGCATATTGTTTTCAGTCAAATATTTGCACTATTAGCGTTTCAATTTCAAATAATCAAAGGGACATATTGGACCAATCTACTTGCGGATATGTATGCAATACCTTGAAGTTTTTGTCCCTATAGCTTGGTTATCTCAGCAGGGCATCATAATTTTCCTGCCAGAAGTTGTTGTCCTTTACAACGTGAAATAAGTTGATTTTCTCAACTTCTTGCATATCTTAAACTGCTCAAAGTTTCATTCTATCAATCTTGATTTCAATATCAAGCTTTGAGGGGCCCCTTCGTTTTGTAAGTACTAACTAACACTTTGACAGCAACTGCTAAAGCCATGAGAAGGACAACAGAGGACAACTTTTGAAAAGACGCTATAAAAATCATGCCTACCTTGTACTGATGGTACACTGACCGCGGTAATAGCCAGAGCCACAATGACAGCGATTATCGTATGAACAGCCAGCATGACACTCACTCAACGGTTATATGATCAGCCGCTCCTTTACCATCCTTCTCTAATCTTCTCTCGCACAAAGAGAACCCCTTCATAAATCTTACAATAATCTGGAAGTACGTCATGTTGTTTTGTTGCCAGCTTATAATATACATGGGCTCTTCCGACACAAAACATTCCGCTCACATAACAAAGAATATCTCATCGAACAACGATTGATTACAAATGTAGCAACAAAGTTTAGAGGAACGTTATACGGATATTAAATCACAGAGTACAAATATTACTTAATATCACTTTTACATCTGTCGATACTAACCTATATAACTTCAACTGACAAATCGTTGAAAAATAATTTCTTTCAGATGGATTTGATGGAAGTAAGAGGAAATGAAGTTCTATGAACTAAGGCACACACACCCCCGGGCCCTACCTATTTTCCGGTACCTACTGGCATAATTCTTTTCCTCGCCCATTGTAAAACAAATTAAATTTCTTCCCCGCCCGCTGTAATTATTGACTTTTTCTCCCTGTCCGCTGTTTAGTTTTTACATTTGCCCGATCACTGAAAAATGGCGTGCGAATAACCGTACGCAGTAGCAGGGCTATTAACTTTGATAATTTTGACAATTATCTTGTTCAGTTTATACAACTGCATTCTTGTTCTACTCCCTACAGCGTGTTGAACTGTCCAGCATCCAGCTTGCCAGCACAGCCTGTGTATGTGTACCATGCATTTGTATCACTGACAACTGAATTTCAGTCTGGACTCTAATCCAGTTATCACCAATAATTATGTATACAGGTTCTGTCGACGAACTGAATATTGTGTGTTTCAGCATGTTTCAAGATACTGTATTTGATATATTGCATAGAAATATTGAAACAAATTTCAACGATTGCAGCTTCTGCCCCTTTACAAGGGCTATATTGATATGATATGACTGTTTATTTCACCAAAGTTAAATACATTAATGTTGAAATCTGATAGTGAATTTAGCAAGTTCTAACTCTGGTGAGGACCATAGAAAATAGGTATACATACCTAGTCGAGTCTATGGTCCGTAATGATTATTTAGACCTATCTTGTTGCGAGATACAACGAAGAATGACAGAAATCACTTCTATTAACAAATGTTAACAACAAATGCGGATAAATATACATATTGCTGAGATGTTAAAACTCTTTCTCAGTATGCCATGTAGGCATATTCTTCTTTTATTACGAAAATCCAATGGCATTCATACATCTTTAGATTTTTTCAAGATAAAAGTCATGAAATGCGAGAAAATGGATCTAGTTATTGTTTAATTGTTACTAACACTGAAACAACTGGATGACATTGAGATGTTATTCATTTTCCATTGAATTTCATACCAAACTTGGGATCGTAAAATGTAAAAATTAAAGGGAACCAAAATATTTGCGGTATGGTACCAATGATAAACACATTGAGTTTAGCCATCTCTGTGCTGTAAAGTTGATTGTGACTTTACTACATCAGACATCGTGACCAAATTTGCATGGTCTATGCTAATCGGCGAAATGGTGAAACGACGAGATAGCGAAATAAAGAAACTGAAAAACAGAGGAATTAATTCTACAAACAGCAAATTGTACAACTACCATTAACAGATGGTCTGTTCGATGATATTAACTCACGCCACCCCCAACCCCCGTCCCCTGGCAATCGTACAGCGCCAGCATTGTGGCTAATTTGCTCATTGGTTCCGGGTCTGGTGGTACCTCAATGCTCGGAAAATGAAACCACCTACGTCTACGTCTTTCGAAGACGCTGCCTTTTTACTTATTACTAGAGTTAATCGCATGCAGGCATTCAATATACGCCAAAGGAGTATATGAAGTAAACAGCAAGCAAAAATAAGTAGACAATGCAATGAAAGCAGGTATTGACAAAACAAATGACAGATTTGTATGACATAAATTCAAGTGATGAAAATATTCAATATAAGAAATTACTCTCGTTGTCACAAGTCTCCAGGCTCAAACTGACATATACATACTGTAAAATACTGGTATACACACAGAAATAAAGGAAAAACTACAATATACCAACAACGGCCAAGTGACATGTTTTAAGTTGTCAAACCCACGTCATTTAAAACATGTTGACCTCTAAAAAGCATTTTAACTTAAACAACTTGAAATCCTGTGAGTTGAGAAACTTAAATTGTGTAATTTTGTTTTCTTGTGCCGAAGAAACCAAAATTAACGTTTCCTGTCCTGCCTTCCCTCTTCAAGGAGCAATGTCATAGAAAAAGCGATTTAGTCTTCACCGATGAACAGGCGATATACATCGTTAATATAAATAAACTATTTATTCACTAGGGTCAATCATTTCTTGCGGTACCAGATGAGATATTTCTTGCCCCAGGGTTCCAAATATCGAGAGAGTTGCTAGGTACTAACATAGCCGTATTTCCTATTGATATTAAATTCACTTTTGCTTATTATCACATGAACTGGCCCGAATCGCCACCTGTGTGACGTATAACAGGACTGATAAGAAATCCGAATTACCCCTGTTGTACGTCATCAACCGGAACTTTTTTCGTGCATGGTAAGAAATCCGTTCATACATGCAGGCGTCACGACACAGACAGATTTGTCGTGATGGATGCCGTGCTAGCTCTCACGACATTTTTACCAAAAGGTGACCCGATAAATCCAGACATAGAAACATAGAAGGCATATTTGTCCAACGAAATTTCGAGTCGCTAAAACTATAGATTTCCCCGAGAATCGAATGGAGATACCATCGATCGTTTTATTTTTATGGCTCAGTAACCTCGCGGCTCCAGTCGTAAGGCTCAATATGGACGTCGTACCTGGCGATCCCGGTTGGCGATAAAACCGAAACCTACACCTCAACGTAAGTTCAATTGAATAAATGAGTACAGTATAATCTTCGGAAAAGCGACATAGGAGGCACAAGCATAAATTCATTCGACTAAAATCGATAAATTTCCTTCATCCCTCAAAAAATTCCGTACATTCTCGCTCGGAATCAAACTTGCAGGGCGGCGTAAGGCTGTAGCGAAGACATAAGCTTTTGACAATGTTTGAGCTGTGTGCAGCGCTGTGGAATCCGTTGTACTTCGAAAGTTGACTCAGACAACACTCAAAACAGAGTTTCCGTCAAGTAACAAAATGAGGATGTATCTACGTCGAGATATGTATCACTGCAAAAGTCAAAGTCCGTAAGACGAAAATATTGACGACCGAGATCGGGATTGACGAGTTGACACCGGCAAAGACCGGTGACGGCAGCGTTGTGGGCATAAACATGCACCCTGTGTGTCATCGAACGGAATCTTTCGCGCTCGCCAAGGTCGTAAACTTGTGTGATATTTTGAGTAGCCACGGCATCTCTGAGAAGGAGAATTACTGTTTCGATCGTGTCGTTGCATTTACTTCATAAATCTATTTGTAAATATTATAAATAACTCTGAATACTATGGCTATCCGTCGCTAGCACGGTGAAAGCTATGTCCACCGACGGCCGACTTGCCTTGGCATCTGTACAGCGTGAGACAATGATTGACACGTTCACGTGACCGAATCCGTACGTCTGATAGGAGAGAAGGGACCGTAGATTGATGCCAGTAAATTGCCTTTCTATATAACGTTCAATTTATTAGTTTGCCGACACCAAATTTCTTCTGTTCGGCATGAAAACTGCCATCAACAATCTGCATTATGCACCAAAAATATTAACTACACCGATTTCTTTGCAAATGCATTCATGGTATATTCAGAGCGAACATTCTTGCGTTTGATGGCCATAGACCACGTTACATCAAAGTGTTCAACGAATTTGACATTACAATGACGACCTCAAATTTTATAATCGCCAACTTGAGAAAATGTCCAGCGTCCATCCGCTTTAACTACGCTCGTTTGGATGGAAACTTTGTCTGTGACTGTCGTCAATGAATATAGTACCGTTATAGTTAAATACGAGTGAATAAGTAATTAGCAGTAGTGCAGCAATCATAACTTTTCTATAGACTAAATACGCCAAAATGGAAAGCAAATGGCAACAGATACCGTTTAATGTCTTTCCTAAATACATCACTATTTCATGTACTATATTGGTCCTAACCTCTCCCCGATTGGGTGTTATAACCCCATTTGTAAGACTCAATCCACAAACGGCAAAACCCTAAACTGAGTTTTAAACAGTAGACATAAATGGCAGTGGTCACATGACCTCAGGCTTTTCCTTTACTTCCAACTCCAAGTACACTATATATTGCAAATCTCCTAACATGTACGTAATATCCAATCAAACATAAAACCAGAAAATCCACAGTTGGACATGACTGTCTCCTGTTATTTAAACCCTTTGAATCATTACCAACCCTGGGTCACTTTGAATGTAGTGTTCGGCACATCATAGAAATCTGCAATCACTTCAAATTATGACAATTCTGATATGACGGGAAGACTTGTACAGATACCCCAGGATGAACAAATTAATTATGAAGCAATTACCTAATGTTTTTATCATTAAGATCATACACCCTTAGAAATCCGTGATGTTGTGAGTACAATGTCGCCTTCAATTACCCTAAGAAATGAGTTTCTTCGGGAGGGTCCAACAGTTTTCCTATGCATTCAACCCTTCAAACTGAGTCATCAAAAAACCTCAAACCTCCGAGACTTGCTTCGTATTAAAGTTCAACGACTAGAAATGCTGCATATCTGTCCACTGTATACACAATAGTACGGAAAAGTGAGGAAATCAATTTTATATCCTACGACGACATCAAGCTTCATTTTGGTTTGGCCACCGCAAATAAGTCACCGCCCACTGTAGTAATCTAGAATTGTACATCGCTAACACCTTCTTAAACACTCCTTATTATATCCCTCTGAGGTTGTTTTTTGGATACGTTATATACTCGGACAGAAGGAATCCAAGATTGATAGCCGTACATTTCCTTTTCTTCATACCCATAAAATTTACACTTTGCAGACTTCAAATTTTATTGTGTTCGTCATGGAAACTCCTAACAACGATCCGCATTATGCACCAAATACATTGACTTTATTGCAGTTAAATTTGTAAATGAATTCATGCCAAGATCGTGCAGGTTGGAGTTTAACGGCCATTGACCGTGTTACGTCATAGAGTTCCACGAGGTCACCATTGAGACGACAACCCCAAACTTAACAGTCGCGCACTAGAGAAATGAGACGGCGGCCATCCGTTATATCCTGGCTCTTGAGAATTGAGAGCTTCACCTGTGGCTGTTGACCGTAAAATAGAACAATTACAGTAAAATGGAAGTTTGTAAGTAATTAGCAGTAGTTGCAGTCATAACTTTTCCACAGATTAAATGCCAACAATGAAATAAATGGCAACAAATATTGTTGAAGTTCTTTCCTAAACGCAACCACTACATGAAGCTTTATATTGGGCGGAACCGCTCCAACACTTCAACACTACCGCAAGATTCAATTACCAGCTGTGATACTCTAAACTGAGTTCTGAACAGCAGAGATAAATGGCAGTGGTCACGTGACCTCGGGCTTTCCATTTACTTCCAACCATCATATCAGGGAAATCTACAATCAACTAAAATTGTGACTATTTTTTATATGACGAGAAGATTTGAACTGAAACCCAAGGTTTGTATATCAATTGTGAAACAATTCCCTTCACCTTTTGATGTGGATTATTCAGCCTAGAAATCCATCATATTATGTGTACAGTGTCGTCTTCAATTGCCCTAAGGAGTGCGCGTATTACTTCATGGAGACAAACACAAATTTTCAATGCTTTCAACCCTTCAAACTAAGTTATCTGCAAATCTCCAAACCCCGCGACCCGGTTGTTATGTACTAAAGTTCAACAGCCAGAAATGCTGCATATCTGTCAACTGTGTGTTCTGTGAGCAGACACACAATATACGGAGAACTTATGACTTAAACTTCATATCCTCAAACGACATCAAGCTCCATTTTGATTTGGCGACCGCAAATTACTCATAGGCTACTGAAGAAGTCTAGGATTGTCCATTGCTAATATCCTTTAAAACGCTGCTAAAACGCTTCTTTGTGTTCGGTGTAAACACTGCCATCAACAATCCGCATTATGCACCAAATATATTGACTTAATTATAGTTATGTTTGTAATTACATTCATGCCAAGAGCGTGCAGTTGGCATTTGATGGCAATGGACCGTCTTACGTCATAGAGTTCAACGAGGTCACCATTGAAACGATGACCACAAATATAGCAGTCGCCCTCTTCAGAAATGTGCTAGCGGCCATCCGCTGTATTCAGGCGCGTAAGAGTTGAGAACTTCACCTGTGACTGTTAACCGTGAAATATAACAATTACAGTAATGCGATTTGATAATTAATTAGCAGTTGTTGCAGTCATAACTTTTGCACAGATTAAATACCAACAATGAAAAAAGTGGCAACAAATATTGTTGAAGTTCTTTCCAAAACGCAACCACTGCTTGAAGCTTTATATTGGTCGGGGCCGCTACAAGTTAAAACATTTTCAACCCTACCGCAAGATTAGATCTACCAGTGGCGAAACTCTGAACAGAGTTCTGAACAACAGAGATAAATGGCAGTGGTCACGTGACCTCCGGCTTTCCATTTACTTCCAACTGCAGTAACTCCATGTGTTACAAAACTGCTAACATAAACGTCATATCTAATCAAACATCACAGCAGAAATCCCTGCTAAGGAATGACTTTCACCCGCCATTTAAACTTTTGCAACTCATATTATCAGATTTACCTAATGAAACAAAGTCGCTTTCAACATATCAATCGTTTTATCATAGAAATCTACAAACGCTTAAAATTGTGACAATTTTGATGTCATGGGTAGATTCGAACATATACCCAAGGGTGTAAATATTAATTGAAAAATAATTCCCTTCATATTACAATTCCGATTATTCATGCCTAGACATCCACGATGTTGTGTACAGTATCACCATAAATTACCCTATGGCCCGTGTAACTTACTGGAGACCAACAAGTTTTCCAACGCTTCAACCCTTCCAACTATGTCATCGCCAATTCTAAAACCTCAAGATTTACTCCGCATTGTAGGTCAACAACCAGACAGCCAGAAATGCTCAATATCTGTTCACTGTATATTTTGCAGCGATTTTGCAATAGCACACTATGTACTGAAAGCTTAGAAATTCAATTAGTTTATGTTCTCCAGTGACCTCAAGCTTCATTTGATTTAGCGACTGCAATACGTCATCATCCACTGCAGAAAACTAGAATTGTCCATCGCTCGTATCTTCTAAATGCTGCTTTTTATTCCACTCAAGTTGTCTTTGGATACATTAAATACTAGGAGAGAAGGGACCGTAGATTGATGCCAGTAAATTGCCTTTTCTATATAACGTTCAATTTATTAGTTTGCCGACTTCAAATTCTTGTGCTCGGCATGAAAACTGCCATCAACATTCTCATTATGCAGCAAAAATATTAACTACACCGTTATCTTTGCAAATGCATTCATGGTATATTCAGAGCGAGCATCTTGCTTTTGATTGCCATAGACCACGTTACATCAAAGTGTTCCACGAATTTGACATTACGATGACGACCTTAAATTTTGTAATGAGTTCTGAACAGCAGAGATAAATGGCAGTGGTCACGTGACCTCGGGCTTTCCATTTACTTCTTACTCCCACAACAGTATGTATTGCTAAATTGCTAACATTCAGGTTATATCTAATCAAATATAACAGCACAAAATCCCTTGTCACACATGATTGTTGCCCTCATTTTGACCTTTTCAACTCATATTAACAGATTTACCTCATTACAAAACCGTGTTTTCTTCAAGTTGACGTAGTAGTTTTCATATTAGAGAAATTTACAATCAGTTAAAATTGTTATATTTTGGATATGATGGTTAGATTTGCACGGATACCCCATTCGTTGAGAAACAATCCCTACATATTTTGAGTTAGATTATTCACTCCTAGAAATCCATAGTGTTCTATGTATAGTGTCGCCTTCAACTGCCCTAACGACTGCGCTACTTTGTGGAGCCCAACAAAGTTTTTCAATGCTTTAAACCCTTCAGACTATGTCATCGGCAAATCTCAAAACCCCGAGACTTGGTCGTATTAAAGTTCAACAGCCAAAAATGCTGCGTATCTGTCCTCTGTATATTCTTTGAGGAGACATAACGTATACTGTGAACCTAGAAATTAAATTTTGTATCCTCCAACGATATCAACCTCCATTCTGATTTGGCCACCGCGAATTACTTATCGCCCACTGGAGAAATCCAGAGTTGTCCATCACTCATGTTTTCTTAAAGGCTGCTTTTCCACTAAGGTTGCTTATGGATTCGTTATATACTTGGAGAGCAGGAATCCAAACTTGATGCCGGTAAGTTGTCTTTTCTTAATACCCTTCAATTTATTAGTTTGCAGACTTCAAATTATGCGACCCGCATTATGCACCAAAAATATTATTACCGTTATATTTGTAAAGGAATACAAAGGCCAGAGTGGGCAGGTTGGCTTTTGATGGCCATACACCATGTTACGTCATAGAGTTCAACGAGGTCACCATTGCAACGACGACCCCAAATTTAGTAGCTGTCCATTTCAGAAATGTGCCAGCGGCCAGCGGCTGTGTCCTGGCGCGAACGAACTGAGAACTTCACCTGTGACTGCCGACCGTGAAATGGAACAATGATATGAAAATGAAAGTCAGTAAGTAAATAACAGTCGTTGCAGTCATTAGCTAGTAACTTTTCCAAGATTAAATGCCGTTAATGAAAAATTGGCAAAATTGAAAAACTCTAAACTGAGTTCTAAAGAGCAGAAATAAATGGCAGTGGTCATTTAACCTTGGGCTTACCATTCACTTCCTACCGTCATATCAAGTTTCAAAGTATAAAGTACCGTAGTGTTTAATCAATGGAGATTCCCTATACATTTTTTCTCATTCAAGTACAAAGAATTGCACGGTGAATATGAATATGGATGAAATATTCCTTGAAAAAAGGTTGAGCAAAAGTATAAATCTTCAACTGACGCTCATACTACCTTCGTTTTTACCTACCTCAGGAGTCTTTTTACCAAGTAATTGACCTGCTGGGTGGCAGTGGCTGTATCATGAGAAAAGGCCAATTACATGCTTGAATTACTGCTTGACCTTCAAAGCAAGTCTATTTATTAGTTTTTCAAGAGAAAAAGCGTAAAACTTTGGCCCATATTGGCAACTTTGTCCGCTCCTGGGGAACTTTTTTTGAGCCGGGGTGCCACACTAAACGCCCTCACACGCCGAGTAGTCAACTCTGCTTCCTTGAGGGACAGCATTTTATGAAGCTATCTCCTCACCTGAATTTACGCATGCCTATGACTAAAAAACTGTTTTATCACGTTTCTGTCACTTCTAATCTAAAGTTCAACAAGAATGGCTGCCAGAATAAAAAATTCAATTCGGGCACTTCTTTCCTTACTGACTATCTTCATGAGTAACCTAAACAATGGAGGTACCCTATACTTGGTTTTCAGGTATAGAGTACTTTAGTACTTAACAATTTAGGTACCCTAAAAGTGGCTTTCCGGTATACCGTACCGGAGTGTTTAAATAATGGAGGTACCATATACGTGTTTTCAGATAAAGAATGCGAAGTATTTAAACAATGGAGGTACCCAATACATGTATTCCGAGAGAACCGTAGGATGTAAACAATGGATGTAGCATATACGTTGTTCTCAGGTACAGAGTACCGTTGTATTTTAACATTGCAGGGACCGTTCCCTATACATTTTTTCTCTGGTACAAACATTTGCACTGCGACAGTCAATTTTTATTCTTGATTTTGAAAGAGTATGGATGAAATATTCCTTGAAAAAAATTTAGGTTTAGCAAAAGTTTAAGTCTTTCTTTGAGGCGCATACTCCCTTGCAAAGTTTACCTCAGGAGGCTTATTTACCCAATAATTGACCTGCTTGGCGGCTGTATAATGAGAAAAAGGTCAATTACATGTTTGATTTACAACTTAACCATCAAAGCAAGTCTATTTATTTAAGAGAAAAAACATGAGGCTCATACTATCTTAAAGTTTACCTACCTCAGGGTATCTCTGAGGCATGGCTGAAACATTCCTTGGGGAAAGCTATGTTGTTTGTACAAGGTCTCCTTACAGGCCCGAGGGACCGTGCTACTTCGTGGAGTTCATCAAAGTTTCGAAAATGCTTTCAACCCTTAGGAATTCGCCTTTACATCCCCAACGACAACAAGCTTCATTATTTTGTTTTGGTAACTGCAAATTAGTCTTCGCCTACTGGAGAAATGTAGAATTGTCCATCGCTAATATCCTTTAAAACGCTGCTTTTTCTTCCACTCAAGTTGCCTTAAGTTTGCATACGTTAAACACTCGGAGAGAAGGAACCCTAGGTTTTGCTCCCGTGGAAATGTCGACTGAGGTAACGAGTGAGAGTCAGAAAACGATGGCCTTTTCCTGTAAATACATATATTTTGTCGAGGACCAGGCCGTGTACTAGTGCTCCTTGGCACTCGACTTAAAACTTCCGCCAGAGCGCAAGAATTTCCCAAATCGTCTTAATCTCTGTGTTTGTTCCTTGAAATTTAAACAAATAAAATTGCTTTACAGATATGGCGTGTATTCGATCATATTATTTACCATTTTTGAACAGTCAACCGCCAAATGGTTCAACTCTTGGATGAAAAACCTCTACACATAGGCCGATTTTATTGCAATCAACTAACTTTACTTACCGACAATCTTCATGGGTAACCGAAGCACTCCACTCCAGAAAGGTTTCAATGACATTGGAAAAGCTTTAAAAAGCAAATGACAAAACAACAAACAACTGTCTGACTTTTGGTAGACACAGGGTCAGTTGGAGTCATCAACGGTTTAGCTTACAAGTTCACTGGATTAGAAGAGCTTTACGATAGCCATCTTTTGGCGTTTTTGGTGCCGACTAATTTGGAGAAAATATTGAGCTGATGCCCCATTGTTTCATGGCTAGAAGAGTTCCCAGAAAATGGCGCTCTTAGTTTTTTGATTGCATTAAAGATTCCCGATTTGTGAAGAACACGATTGGAACTAATTTGGGAAAATTGTGTGGATCTTTATATTTTTCAAATTCCTCAAAAATGTTCGGTGCCCTATAGCTAAATGTTGCGATATTACAAATTACTCATAAAAACAAGTGTGTAACTTAAAAAGAAAAGCTGATGAGCTTACTTTTGACATTACTTTATCATCCAATTATCCCAAATTAGTTCAAATCGTGTTGAAGGTTTTCCAAGAGCTGACCCGGTAGGCGGTTGTCTGTTCAAAAAGGGTCAATAGTATGATTAAATATTAGCTAAAAGAAAGTTTATTCATTTGTATTTCAAGGGAAAAACCGTGACGTAGAGATTCGGCCGATTCGGGAATTATATTCTTGCGCTACAGCGGAGCATAAAGCTGCTTTTTATGTATCTTTCACATCCTTATCTCAAATTAGATAAGTACAGGGATAATTATAGTCGACGAAATAGCGAACTGAAGACATAAAGAAACTGAAAAATTGAGAAATTAAATGCAATGTCAGTAACCAACTTCTCCACTTACAATATTAGTAGAACTTCTATATGAATATCTTCAATAGAGAATACTGTCTATTTAATTGAGACACTGATTAGTTTCATACCTGCATGTCCGAGTCTCTGGACAAAATCGTAGCAAACTCCGGTATTTGTGGATATTACAGGCGGCACCCTACCTTTTCTGAAACTTGATGAAATTTATATTCAAACAATTCTGTCTCCAGAGGCTCAAATTATTGAAATATTAGCATTGCCAGATACTTTTGATTGAATAGCCTGGAGACGATATCGTGTCGTCCTTTCTTGACCTCTGAGTCCCAACAAAGCCGCACGTCACAACTATTACCAGATAGTATTTGGAATTTTGTTCAGACGACATTTAGTATCAGTCGTCCGTTGGAGATATCATACTGTTCTAATACCAATCTAGGTGTTCTGCTTTGTTCGCAACAGCTTTTATCGTTCCAACAACCCATATTTTTTTCAAAATAAAATCAACGTCGCGTACCCGTCTAATTCCTAGCTGGAATTATTCCCAGAGTACCTTCGAGTTGTTGGCCTTGCTAGAAGACGGCAGCAATACGGCTAAGTTTTAGAAGGGTCCGAGTATGGCCGAATATCAAAGAGACTAACCTAGTCCTTCGCCGGAGTATTTTGCCTTCGAAGATTTTTGGCCTTCGAAAGCCAAAATTCTCCGAAGGCAAAAATCCTCCGGCGAGGGACTAGGCTACAAAGAGTCTAGCCGTGTTTTAATGTCAGTGTCAATGCATCGAGCATATAATTTGTTTATATCATAACTTTAGATTATTTTAAGTTTAAATTATATTTTAACACGATTGGAACTAATTTGGGATAATTGGATCTTTATATTTTTTCAAATTTCTCAAAAATGTTAGGTGCCCTATAGCTGAATGTCTCAATATTACAAATTACTCATAAAAACAAGTGTGTAACGTAAAAAGAAAAGCAGACGAGCTTACATTGCAGATTTTAAAGACATTACTTCACCATCCAATTATCCCAAATTAGTTCCAATCATGGTTTTTCTATGTATATATTGTTTTAGATCGTATATGAGCAAAAAACCCTACAAATCATCTGTACTGTAGACGGTTAAGAGTATATATATTTTATTTATTATTTTCGTAAGAAAATAAAATTTTGGCAAGGCAAAAAGAAAAATGGCAACAACGGATTTGATATTATACCGAAATCTCGCACCCCATGAGGGTGTTACCGCCGGCAGGGAGGGGAAAGGCTGCTCCTAGTCTAATGCCTAACCCCATCTCCAGGTCAAAGCCTGGTAGCCCCAGCACGAGATTGTCAGGTCGTGCCTGGGATACGCCTGACTATTGCACAATGTCTACAATCGCTCCTCTGTATTTAAATCACCCTGTGAACAGCTAAACTCTATCAACAGTTTATTTCACATTTAGCATTCGACATCAATGTTGAACCTTTGCATAAATCTGCGTGGACAATTAGTTCCAAATTTAGCCAACACCTTACACTGCATACTTAACACTGAATTAATTAACACCTTGAATGGACACTTTCAAATGTTTCACTGTATACACAGTGCACTGATATTGTACGTTTTTTTCTTTGCAATGATCACGACAACTAAGGAAAGTAAATCTTCTGAACAAGATCACCGTACTGTCATCGCTCCATTTTCATTATGTGCTAGATATATATATATATATATATATATATATATATATATATATATATATATATATATATATATATATATATATTATATATATATATACATGTACTATCATTTGTGACGATCGTTTTATTCCTTCTATTCTAAAGAGATTAATAATTTCGGTATCGTTTCAGTCAGGACATCGATTGAATTCTCTTCGGTCAGAAATGAGTGATATGGTTAAACTTTGGCACACAAATACAATAAGCTCACGGATAGAGTATGCCATTGGAAAGGTAAAAATAAAGTTAACAAAAATAAAAAAGTCATTCTTGTGACTTGCGAAAAACCAGTCCCTCTATCCACAGGGACTGTGAAAAAAGAAAAGCACCAAAGGCTATATCGTTAGAGTCATCTAGACTGAAAGAGCCACACCATTAGATATCAGGATTACTGACTTTCTCAACATTTATATGCATTATCGATGTTTTCTCTTTAATACCGCATCTTTACATCAATTCGCACTCAAATAGCTAGCCAGTCCCATGACTCTAGGATTGGTTTTCACAATGCATGCGTCAGTAATTACAGGGGTTGTGACTGGGGAATAGGGGAGACTCATCTTTACAAACCTGGCAAGACCGGCTGCAACTAGACAGATATACGGATAGCGATTTAAATGTAATTTATGTAATGTAATTTATTTGTAAATAAGTTATTTTTTTCTCTCTTTTTGTGGATGCAATTATTGCATTGACTAGCGATCTGTAAGCAACATTACTGCTACTATTTGTACATATTGGCCGGTGGCCATAAGTACTGAATAAACTGAATTGAATTGATCGATTTAAATGTAATTCAAAGGTTTAGACGCTCATAATTGTGTTGAATTTCTGTGGTCAACTTTGCACTCCATAATGTACTTAGCTTCGTGCAAAGTTTGCTTTCGTTCATTATGGGCTTGGAGGGGGTACATTATTGCGTAAGTGTAAGTATTTACAAGATATTTGTCGGGCAACTTTAATGGTACTCGTTCAGCTTGACTATTTGATCAAATGATCGAATGGTTGGTAAACTGAACGACTGATTGGCTTCCTGCTTCTCCCAGTGACCACTGACTTGTTGTGTGTAGTTGCAGACTGATATTTGGACGGTATGGGAATAGCTGTTCTCTGTCCAATAATGTAACCAACCCCCCACAGGTGTGATTACAGAACAATGTAATAAATTATATAAGATGACATCATCAATACTATCTTCACTAATTGCAGATAACTTGATGTTTTGTGTTATGTTATTCTGTTCGGTTGAGGCTATATAGATTAATTAATTTCTTTATTCTGTGTCAACTCAGAATTTTTAAAGACATTCAGGATATGTTATAATGAGTGCCAATTCAAGAATCAAAGCAAACATTTCTTCATCAATTCCAAGGTTTACATTACAATGTGACATTCTGTAAGCCAGCAGGCATTTCATAGGTGCATTTTACAAAATGTGGTGATAAAGATTTTTGGACAGAAAAGCTACAT
The DNA here is from genome assembly GCF_041260155.1 of Ptychodera flava. Classification (NCBI taxonomy): domain Eukaryota; kingdom Metazoa; phylum Hemichordata; class Enteropneusta; family Ptychoderidae; genus Ptychodera; species Ptychodera flava. The sequence continues at coordinate 2,095,598 of NC_091939.1, read as the reverse complement.
ACTAAAGTCCTACTCTGATACACTATTTTCATTATTCATGAAAACCTTCGACTACCAATACAGATGAGAATGCAAAACAAAGAATTACTTACGCTTGAAAGTTGTTTAAGTATTTTAATAGGCTATTTTCAAAATACATAATGATAAAAATGATAAAGATAAAACAACTAAGATGAAAAAAGACGTATTTTATGCCATTTTTTTATTTTGATTATTCCATGCAGTGTCTGTAAATCAGTCAGGCCAAACAAAAAACAATGTTTTCCGTGACATACCTCAAATTAGGATAGGCATATAAGAGGAAAATCTCTTTTTATTTGTAATTGTGTTGTCTGAGAGCCATAAAGAATTAACAAATTTACAGAATTTACTCTAAGTTTTTTGAAAATGCAATATATTGTCTAGGATAGGCGAGTTTTCTTACGGTCAGTCAGGTTAAGGAAAAAATATTTTTTTTTGTTTGGCCTTATGCTTACATAATACTGTGTTGAGTGCTACATAAAACTATAAAAACTATACATATATGAAGTAACCTTGTTACGTGTACATGACAAATGTTGGAAAGATTTCAAAGAAATACTGAGATAAGTGTGCTTTCTACAATTTCTGTGCCACTTAGCTCATAAAAGGAACAACAATTCAATAGCTCAAAGGGATCACTTTTTACTAGAAGGTAGGGGGTATTTTACTGAAGAATCAGCAAACTAAGGGGCACAATAAAGATTGATCTTCTGAGTACACAGAGTTAGACGTTTTAGATTTACCTTCACGGTGAATAATGACTAGTGGGTACAATTACCTGTTGTTGTAAATAGCTGCATTCTTTGATTTTGTAACTGATAATGTAAAAAAAAAATTATTCTGACATCATATCTCATGTTGTGCACAAATTCATATCATAAAAATAATCAGCATGATTATTGTATGATTTTGCTCCAAAAGACTAGTTGCCTTTGAAGTAAGCAAACTGCAATTCACATTTCTTCCATCATGACATCTTTAAACACTATATATGATTCTTTTAGAAAGTACTGAATGAGAAAAAACAACAACTTATAGAGGTCTCTGTTTTAAATTTACAGTTTAATCAGAACTGTTGCACATATTACTTTGTTCAAACTATTGAAATAAGATGTCTCAGTGTACACTACAAAGATTAAAGTCTCTTATGGCAGTAAGGTAGAATGTTCCCAAAGGACAGATATTCAGACTCTCTTATTTTTACAATGCTTTTCTGATCTTCTGAGGGGGTGTCTTATTTTATAGCTCTTTGAGTAAGAACAATTTTCAGGCTCTTTTGAAAATTGAAAGTTTAATTTCTTTCGCTATGGCAGCCATTTTGAATTTCAAACATGGGTAAATGTATGTGATTTGTCTATCTAGTGCCAAACTTTGCAAGGTGACCCCAGATATGTATTCTTGATTTGCTAAGAGATTATTTTAAAGTTTCATTTTGGAAAGTAGAGCAGAAGATCAGGTCTTTCAAGGCGCATACTACCTTACTGAAGAGTAGCTTGGGATGAAATATGACAACAAAATGGCATTCAGAGATGAACCTATGCAACAACTGAGAATATTACACATACATGAGAATATTACCAGTCCGGGTCAGCTCCAAAATTGGAGACTCATTATGATAATGTATTCCGGCATTCAGCCAATCATCGACCAGATTACATCATTAATAAAGTACAGGTCACGCTGGGTCACAAATTACCCACCAAGTGTGATCGGCAGTTTTGGGCCGCTTATTAAGCCCCTGTCTTGTGAATTTCGACGAATTTCGACAGTCAACATAATCCACGTGTTCTGCAGAAGGTCATGTCCAACAAGGAGTCCGATTAGTGAACAAATATTCGAAATATTGACGATTCATTTCTACCCCAAGTTTATCGATTTCGCTCAAGTAGTAGTACCGAGAATCATTTTGTGGATGTTCGTCATCTCTATTAGAAATACTGTTATAAAGGTTATTTGTGTAGGTACGCATATAACATTTTGCAAGAAAGAAGAGCAATGTCAGAGCTTTAGAACGATACCTGTTTTGTAGTTGTCAAACGCAGACTAAAAATGGTACGCGATTTTGAAAATGTGTTGACAGAGTGGCCACACAACTGTTCCCCATACGGTAGAATTTGTATCGCTGCCATCTCCGACACAAATGGGGTATTCTGAACGATCTGTGTAGGTACACGATTTATATTTCGCAGGACTTCAAGCCAGAGTCTAGGAATCACAGCGATATATGGGGTTTGGTTGTCTTAGCCAGAATAAAACTGGTACGCGATTTTGAAATTGTGTTTTGACAGAGTGGCCACACAACTGTTCGACATTATGACAGAATACGGCGCGGGAGTTCGACACAGTATGGCGTACGTAACGAAGGACGCATGTGGAGGTTGCCAGGAAATACAATTTTTACTGATGGCGCGCTGGCCGCTGATTGGCTAATGAGAGGGGGGAAATATTATGGTATAACGCTCCAATTTTGGAGCTGACCCGGACTGATTACACATACATTTATGTCATTCAACATGGCAAGATGCATCTTTGGAGATTATATACACAGTTTGCATGGATTGGCGGAGGCCAATCAGATACAATTCATGATGTGTGTTTCTACATGATAATTGCTACATATAAAGAATTTTCACTTTTGTCAACAACAGCCCTGATAATACCTGTTTGTAATATAACATACAAAATGGGTAGAAAAGGATTAAAAGCAAAAACTCAGAGCAGATTTATGATGTTCAGGAAGAAATTGAAATATTAATGATTAACCTCTTGTTGATGGATTTTGAATCATATCATCTCTGCTCACTGAATCTATTGATTTCTTTAGAGGTTTAGAAATTTTCATTTTATGACACATGTTGCTCCAGTGCACTAGTAATGTATAGCTATAAGTGTTATGACAAAAACTTCCTAAAACTTCTAGGAATGCCTATTGATCCATTACTTCATCCTCAAAGATTAAAAGCATATCTCAAAATGAGTTGTACCCCATGTGCAAAAACAAACCACTAGTGTTGAAAACACTGATATAATAATATTCCACAACTACAGAAACACGGATCTTAGGTTTTTATATCCTTTCCTGTACAGAGTTGTCTAGGTACTACCTCCAAGGTATTGAAACTATAAATATTTCATTAACTTTGACACTTGTTGCAGGGTTACTTGATGATTTGAAGTCCAGCTGCAAATCTAGCAAGATTTCAGATGACTGATATAATTACTGTGAAATATCTAGATGTGTAGAGATATCATTAATTCTACATGATGGATTTCATCCTGTATAGTGAGCATTCATTTCCTAGCCACTGTGAAAATGTTCTACGGTCTTTCAATGTACAGATCTTCATCCACTCAGCATTGATTCAAGTGATGCGATACTCTCATTGCCGAGTCACGCTGATCATCTGAGACAGTGCTGCAGCTGATAACACAGGGGTGGTCAATTCATGATGGTAAAATCTATCAGTGTCTGTTTACACCTATCTACTCATGGAAAAGACTATCACCATATGTTGGTCTTGTTCTGATTGCACTTCCATCTCTCCTCTCAAAGTGGTCCATAACCAGCATTCATTAATGCACTTTCCTGTATTAAAAGAAAGCAAAATAAAATATTTTACAAAGATGCACACAGCATTAATCACCAGCCTTTCCTTCAGAGCAAATTTTTACGATAAAAGTTACATTTAACCTCTGATAACAATAGTTTTGGATAAAACCATAATGAGCTAAGCTAAAAAAGGGTTGAAATAACATAAAGCTTATCACAAGTGTTTCTTTTCCGTTTTCTCTCTGACAGCTAATTGACAACACCAAAGTCTCTGCAAATGACGAGCTTACAAACACGATGGAACAGCTTAACTGTTTGAACATTTGTCAGGTCATTTGGTCGTTTATCTGAAAGATACCCACAATTCATGATAACATCACTGTGCCATGATTAATATGCAAAAATAAATATTTGTTTGAAAATTTTCATGATACTTTCAGATAGAACTGAGGGAATAGTGAAATTAATACTTTGTTAGTGCTGATGTTTTGACAAAAGCAACTGAAATCACACATCAAGAAACCTGATCATAAGCTGAAGTAATAAAGACAGTTATAAGAAGAGAAAATTTGTCTGAATTTGTTATCAGCTTGGTAAAGTGTTGCCAGTGAATTGCTGCACTTGCTAACAAACCTGCAGACCAAATCTGCATCATTTCAAATGAAATCACAGAAAATGTTAAAATACCACAACACGGAACTACCACTTCAAAACAGCCAAACGAAAGTCTGTCCAAAAGCAAAAAACACACATAGGCCTCTGATGTGATGCTAATAACGCTGTACTCCTGCCATTACCATGATGCAATTCAGTAAATTCTCAGTGGCATTCAAACTCTCAACATACCTAGTCACCTTGTGAAGACATCACAGTCAAAACCGCTCGGCAATATCCCCACCCTTGAAAAGAGTGGTTCAATAACTGAGCTATAGTTGTTACAATTTTTCTGACTAGGCCCTCCATAAGCTGCACCAACAGTACCCGCACACACACACACACACACACACACAACACACACACTCTTGCTACCACGCATTGCTCACAGACTTTATCAAAGCAATGAATACATTGCTTGACTGGGCAATGGAAAATGAAATCAATTGTAGATCTGAGGAAACCATAGTTTAGTGAAAAAGAGATAAAACATACCATTAAATCATAGAAAGTCTTGGACATAGCTTCAGTATAAAACTCCTCTTCTTTCCTATAGGCTGGGCTGTTAGGACCTTGTTTCTGTGCGTCTTCACTCATTGTTGAAAGCACCATCTCTGACATCAACTTGCCCTTCTTATTGTTAATGGTCTTGGTGAATTTCTCTGCTTTGTCCACACTGAAATACTCATCAATTTTCTACAGCAACAGAAACAATGTGATCACATGTAAACCTTTGCCATGTGCAAGGCTAGTGAGAAAGCACTCTTACGTTCATTCTATCACTTTGTATCTGTGCCCTGGCTCACTATGCGTTTGTCCTACTATAATCACCACATGTCTGACAGCTCTACAACTGGTACCATCTTCTCATCTTTTTAAATAAATGCCTTTGATTCGTAAGCAAGTAAATGTAAGCCTCAAAGGGGTATGTGAAATACACTGGCCAAATGGAAAAGTGAAACTGTAAAGGCTGTCTTGAGTAGGAACATTTTTTACAGTTTGTTAAAACAATATTTTTTCAAAATTCAAGAAATGCCACGTTGTGAAAAAAAGTGATACCTACTGGGAGAGGTACAACTTCATCCTTGTCATAATGTCCATCCCATGTTGAAACAATCAATGATGCATGATTTCTATCAAGCACAATACTCTTGTCCTTGACACAAGTCTTCAAGGTTTCTAAGAGTGGAGTTGTCAAGGCCATTTGTACAAACTCCTGGATACAGCAGATAAAAGAATATTATTTCTCATTTGGTTCAAAAATGCTGGCAATCAGCACCTAATCCATTTCTAACTTCATTGAGAATAAGAAGCCAACTTAAAATACAAATAAAAGATTGAACACAGAGCAAACTACTCTGATGTAAGCAGGGTCAGTCACCTTGTGTCATAAAGTTACTCCTTAACACTTCTCTAGGAATCTATGTACCTATACTCTCAGACAGAAATATCAAGTATAAAATATCTACATTAATTAACTTAATTATTAGATAGACATGCCCACACTAATTAACTTAATTATTAGATAGACATGCCCACACTAATTAACTCGATTATCAGACTGACATGCCCAATCTACAAGTCCCCATGGATGAAGAGAATTATTAACTTAATTATCTAGCAGGGATTCCAGTCAGTTTGTGTGGTGGATTTTACACAATGATCTTGTACATGTTATGAGGGAAGAAATTGATGAGATTTGTTAAGGATGGACTACTGCACAAATGGATCAGTTGGAATGATGTGTAGCTGTGAGCAGTATCAAAGAGATAGGGCTTGCACAATAGAGGCATCAAAGGCTACTACATTCGATGTGTACCTAGTACACCATATATTTGTATCAGTGTGCTGTTTAAAGCATCCTAAAGACAGGCATTGCATAATATACTCACTCTAGATGGAGTTCCTTCAAATAACGGTAGGGAGTGTACTCCTTGCATCACATATGGACCATTGAATATTGGTAAAGCTGTCCAGCCAATCTGACTCTCAAGGTCAAGTTTGGGTTCATCACCATCAGGTCCCGTCACTGTGCCAGGCTCTGAACCATCCTCTGATGGTGTGTACACAGCCTCCAGACCAAATATTTGCACCAGTATGATGGAATTGACATCATGACGTGGGTGCATAATCTGGAAAAGTCAAATTCACAGCAGATTAACTTAACCCTTTTACCGCCATGGTTTCATCCAAACTCGTCATTGTCAATAATGGATGTGGACTTGTTACTAAGAATTAGAGTGAACAGATTAAACCCATTGTGGAATATGTTATCTGTGCAATGTGCTATGGAAATTAACCTTGGAGTTGCATTCAATGGATATCACTTCACCTCACCATTTAAACAACAAAGACTTTTTTAAGTTTACTTCAAATTACCAACATCATTGGCGTAATCATGTTCAGATGAGATCAACATTCTGTCAAACAAAACCATTCCCTTATATTAGTGCTATCATTGCATGCACTCTCACTCCCTGATTTAAAACATAAAATCAAATGTACAATCAACAGTGCACCATTTCACATGCATACCTTACACCTTATTTCACTATATTACCAAGGCTTGTTCATACAAGTATACTCATCTACAGTATATTTCACTCATTATGAATATGAATGAAAAATAAAAATATAAATTGCCAGAAAATCAGAGATTAAAAATTTAATGCAAACATGACAACAAGTCAGATAACATCTGAACGTCAGCAATTCCTACCATGTTTAACTGTACTTTTGAATGCATGAACATGAAATCCTAAATGTATACTTTTCATACACATGGCAAGTAAAAGTATTACTACATTATCTGATGCTCTAAGTCTCTGATCTGTGAGTGTGACACAGTAAGTGAGGCTACCCACAATTCCCCTCGATTTGTTCACTCAGACATTTTTTGCTAAAGGCTTTTTCAATTTTATCAGTTTCTTAACAATTTTTAACTTACAATTAAAGTTCAGGATTATTTGTTAAAACTATGTTCCAAAATTATTGATTATGTTTAAAATTCAAGAGTAAATTGAATGAGAAGTCGATGTTTGGAGGTGCTAAAAATTGCACACTTTTCAAGATAAAGTTATCAGCAACTAAGATGGTCTCATCATACCACCTGTCAGACATGCAAATTTCCTTTGTTAAGAACATTAAAAAAATCAATACCCTTTCTTTTGCAAACACAGATGCAACTTATTCCTTAGTTTCCTTGAAAATATTGTGTATGGCTGTCAAAAATCTATGTCGACAAAATTACAAAATTGCTATCTCCTCCGCGGAAAAGGGGTTGATCTTCTCATTATTCACAGTGAGAAATCAGAAAATTATGATTATCAGAACTATGTTGCCAGAATTTTGAAATATGGACCGAGTTGTTCTGTGTACAGGAGAAATTTGCTTCAGTTCAGTGAGTGATCTTCCTGTGTACAGATAATGGAGAATTGTGGGTAGCCTCACTTACTGTGTGTGAGTGAAAGATGAATTTGAACTCTGCAATGGACAAGTGTTTTAATATGGTTGACTGCTATTCTCTGCATCTCTGATTGAAGTCACTGACAATTAGGACAATTTCAAGTAAAACTTGAAAACATCTATGTCATCTGACTGAAAAGGCACGATACTGTGTGCTGAATAAATCAAGCATATACATACTGTTGGATAGTCAAGCCATCGGGGTGACTTCTGCAGGCTTGAGTAGTCATGTTTACTTGTTAGGAATTTCTCTTCTCCACCATAGCCTTCTGGAGTCTTATCTTGATCAAAGGCTTCGTTGCCAGGAGCAACTCTTACAAATGCATTGCAGTACAAACCCTCAACTGGAATAAGAGCGGTATTATATTAAGATATGTTATGTGCAAGCAAAGGGAGCTTTCTGGCCTTCAAATGAAATATATTCACAATTATTGCAAAGCGTGCGACGTTAAACAAAATCAGTTTAAACAAACAGTCAATCTTCTCCAAAGACACATTGTCATAGGATAACATATCTGAACATCTTACTTGATGCCAATAGTCAACATATTTGAACCTGTAATTTTACCAAAAAAATAGTGACAATGTCACTGTCGCTCCATATAGTTATGAAAACAAATTGACAAATGTAAGAAACATAGTTGAATGACATTTTGCCCACATTGTTTGTCTGGTTTTTTACTAAAGTGCATTGTAATTGTAAACTTCTGTGCAAAGGATATATGCCAGGGTGAATTTCCTGATATGGAGATTTCAGTTTGAAATAAAGATGTATAATAATAATAAAAAACAATAATAATTGATAGACTGACATACACGGACTGGATTAGAGCCATGACATGGACATGGAGAGTGACAGCTGGATGTAATGATAAAAGAGTTAATTATACTGGCACCCAGAGTGAATATGTTTTAGGTACGGTGATAATTGCAGACAATCAAATGCACACAACAAAGTTTTCCTTTTCATGACATTGACTGAAATACATAAGATTCAACCAATGTTACATTTACACTAGATACATGGAGATATAAATGTACACCCATTAATTACAGGGATAAGTAATCATTGTTTTTTTCCAGTACATCTGATGGGTTCACTTTGGAACAACTTACAAAACTTACTTGCACAAGCATGATGGTATTGAGATCAACCTAACAATTTAAACTGTCGTGAACTTTTTTTCAGATCATGACCTAACTTGACATCTTCAATTGAGATACACTGCACTGTTAGTAATTGTATTATTTCAGGGGTGGACCATTTGAAATTAGGGGGGTGTCCTGGAAGATTGATGAGCTAGCGCATTATGTTATTACTCGATTTATCGTTTTTTTCAGTCTGTTCCTTTTTTTGTAAGCCTTTTCTGGCTTTTTTTTCTTCAGTGAAACTTGATGACATCTTTATTTCCCCAAATATTTCTTTCCCTATTCTTGTGTACCTAAGGTGGAGCTGTACCAATACAGTTATTTTCAGATGCTCACTATTTCATGGTAATGTAAAAATCAACATAAAAGACCTTTCTTTATTTTTGAGTATTTTAATGAAGAATGGAAAGGTGGGTAGGACTGTGGACATGTTGGTTGATTTGGTGTAGGTAAACTTTATATATTTAAGAAATATATATGTAATGCAGTGTTCTCCCTGAATAAGGTAACAGGGGCGTGGCGCCCTCTTGTAAATTCCGAGCGCCCCTTGCCAGTAATGAAAAAGATTTATTTTTTTGAAAAATAAAAACATAAAATGTACAGGGAAAAAAAGTTGACAGTGATTTACAAGCAAAATGCGAGCGTGAGCGTCGATCCTGCAGACTGCAAACGTAATTCTCATCGATCTTGCAAATCTCGCGAGTTTGTGATGTCATCCGAGATCATAAGCCCATGTGCAACTCATCGAAGGCAGCCATATTTGCATGGCTCAGTCCGTAACGTTACGTTAGCCACGGTCCTATAGGGACCGTGCATTAGGTAACCGACTTAGCTGAGTAAACATGGCAAGGAGCTTGAGGGTAACCAAGGACAGCAGAGTACACTGAAGTTTTTATAGGAGGTTAGAATTTCGTTTGTGTATTCCTTCCAAAAGCAAAACAACCTAATTTTAGGCTCGGTCGGACTTGTATCAGGATGAGAACACGTGAGTGTTATGGTGATAATTTTGCCATCGATGAATAAATGTATGTCTCTAGACTCGCTATGTTTTCGTTTGTAATAAAAGTTATGGAACACTGTTTCAGATCTCTTTTCCTTTGAGTTTTTTGTACGAAAAAAATCTGAAAAAATACTCCCCAAGACTGAGTGTTATGGTGATAATTTTGACATCGATGAATAAATGTATGTCTCTCGCTACGTTTTCGTTTTCAAAAAATGAAATCTTCATAATTGAAATCAGTGAACTGTAATAAAAGTTATGGTACACTGTCTCAGATCTCCTTTCCTTTGAGTTTTTTATACGAAAAAAATCTGAACAAAATGCTCCCCAAGTGCCACCAAATAACACCATTTTAATCGCTGTTTTTCAAAAGCTTTCAAAAGCTCCGCTGAGGCGGTCGCTTGTGGTGCTTCGCACCACGTCTTCGCCCTCTTCTAAAATAATCCTGGGGAGAACACTGTAATGCATTCTAATTTATACACACATACACAACCACACACAAATTATGAAGCAGTAATGGAATGTAATACATTTATTTAAACAATGCAATTGAATAACTGTGAATTATCAAAAGAACGTTGGCTAGAAGTTGTACGGCTTCACATAAAACACTTGTATAAAGATAAATATATAATGGCAAAAATAACAATAAATATAATGTAAAAATAATCTGTAAATACTAAGTACACAAAACTATTTAGTTATACACTGTAACAAATATTAAATAGAGCATCAATTTTAGCACATCAATTTTTTTGTTCTGGAATTTAAGATTTTTAAGAGATTAAATTGCTATTATTGGAACTCCAATTTTGAAGTCATGCGTGCTGTATAAAATTTTCACAGTGCCCAGACCTGTAAGTCATTGGGAGAAGCCCTGTTCGGTTTTGTGAAAAGTAAATCTGGTAACTTGATAAAATTTCAAGAATTTGGTTCACCATCTCTCATCGCCTCTAAACACTCTGCTACATTTGAGAAGTGTACATACAGTTTTTTTTAGATGTGGGCTGGCAAACAATAGAAAGAAGAATAATAAAGAAAGAAAGAAAGAAAGAATAAGATTTTCTCAAAACTAATAGGGGGCTAGCGTATGGGCTTTGATGTGTAACTATTGAAAGTACAATAATACTCACTGTGAGGATATGTAAGGACTATTATATAAAATAAATGAACTTGTCTTCAAATGCATCAACAATGATTGTAATAGTGACTATTTGAATTTGAATTGGTGTTTGTGTCTTATAGAAAATATTTGGATGTTTTCATGCTTATGTAGATTCTATGCTCTTAATGGCAACGATGGTGTTAGCCTTGAAATTAATTCTCGGCCATCACAAAATGCTGCTACCACGTTGTTGCAATTGGGATTCGGTGTTATTGAAAGGGTCGATTTTGAGTTTTCTTAATAGGATCTTTGCCCGTTTTGGGTATATCTTGTAGGTGGTTGAGGACATGTCATTCTCCAGTGAGAGATTAAGAATTGCACCTTTTCGTGATGATTGGCCTTGCCGCTGTTTGCAAAATGTGCATCTGAAATGAGAAGAGATATTAAAAACAGTTAGTTAAAGTTGCAATTAAATGTGGATATTGGGTGGACTTAATTATCAAATATGAAGTGGGTGTGGGTAAATATTCAGAGTAATTTAACAGGAAATGTATGGTGGGATATGTTTGTTATATCTAGAGGGTGCTAAAAACTGAAAAATGTTCAGTTCATTTGTCAATGACAACAATTTACAGTGCTATTAAAGTGTATTCAAACACGCTGTAGGTAGTGGACCAAGAAACAGTGGTTGACACATGACAAAAATTGCTTAAATAGCTTAATTTTTAGGTTTATTAAGGTCATACACTAAGACATTTGTTCCACCAAAACAACCAAAATGCAGGTTTGATAAAGGTAAATTATGGTCACACACGTTTCATAATTCAAAGTGCAGGTTTCCTCCAGTATGAATTACAACTAAAAATGTGGCTATAAACTATTTGCTGATTGACATTTTTTCATCACTAGTACACACTTAGGGAAAATACTATACAATTGTCAGAACAAGAACAACCATCTTTTTACAAAAATTTGGAGAATGAAACACGGTCCCTCGGGGACCGTAAATGAAACAATAAACTAAATTTGTTCACACCAAACTTGATAATGAAAGAATTACCAACAACAGCTACGTACCCCCCCCCCTAAAAAAAACGAATTTCGAACCCTCCATTACATTATTACAGACCCACAAGTCATGTACCTTTCATTGCATGAACTGATGCCACAAACTGGTGCTACAATACCCGGGTACAATACACGTATGTGCGCCAGCTAGGTGGTACCGATCGACTACACACGACTGACTTGTGTGCCGATGATATTCAACGACGCGACATCGACACATAAACACTTCCTGCTTGGTCCTAATCATATGCACTCTATTTATAATTATATAGCGCAGTCGCGAGCATCGAAACTTTTAATAAAGGCAACAATTTTTTTTTATCTAGACAAAGTAGAAAAACAAGAGAAAAACACTGGTTCGTTTTAGACATTCGCCAACCGGTAGCTCAATGACCCGCTAAAACTACATGTACCGGTACTTCCGGATTTACTGCAGCTGCAGCTTGCACCAAACACCCTATTCTCGCGAGAGTTTTGACGTCACACGTGTAGGCAGTCTTGATCTCGCAAGAATTATAACTGGCTTTCTTGTCATCAGCTGCAGGACAATGCCGACGCGCCCGTCGCAGCAGCGAAATTGAATCGTCGTGTTCTTAGTTGCTGGTCTCGGCCAGTATTTCTTTCTCAATCGAAAATTGCTAAGTTTAGGCGGATTCAAGCTGCGAACATCAATTAAAAAAATCTACTAAAATATAATCGAGATATTCGTGATACCAAGCTGATATAATGTTGCGCGGATGACCGCACCGTGCGTAAACAGTGCACTGTAAACCTACGCAGAAAATGAAAATCACACCGGCCCTTTCAAAAGCGACTTTACTGATGAAAATCACACAGAATCAGTCAGTCATCAAAATGAAAATGGTCGACATGCGGATTGAACGTAATCTCAAAATAACCTCACAACAAGTAATCCGCCCCGTCATTTCGGGACATTTACTGATGTAAATCACGCTACTTCAAAAGCGAGTTTACCGACGATAGACGTACCACATGCCACAAACGCCTCCCAACTGAACAGACAGACATACATTCAAAGCTACTCGCTAGGGCTTATAACAGACGTCATCAGTCTGACATCAATAATCGACATGCCGTTTTGACTTTATAAATCAAATTCAAATTAACATCAAAATACATGCTACACAGTTCACTAGATGTATTAACCTCACAACAAGTAATCCGCTTTGTCATTTAGGAACATCTTGACACGGCAATGCCGTTTTGAACAATTTCACAGCCGCTAGCCACACAAACAACAGAGATTCAGCAAGTGCCTGTATACAGGCCACAATAATCATTCACAAATTACAATCCACCACTTCTAAATGTACAAATATGATAGACCATACATCCGAAAACAGCAAAAGCTATAATAGACATACAGATTAGCTTACCTCCTCAATCGTAAAGTATGCGCCAGCGGCAGGAAAAAATCCGGATTCCTCAGTCGACTTTGACACACTCGTCTTGTCGTCGTTCACTTGGTGACAATGGTGCATACGCTGGCAAATTGGCTATTACATTAATTGTTACTATTCCCTCCTTACATGTATCGTTTCACCATGCAACAATAGGGTCCTACACTATCATCGTAACAGCAATTACGCAATACAACATAGGCTGAACTTGCATAAGCAGCAATGACGCAGTTAAAAATAAATTGATCAAGAAAATTGACTTTCCAAATTTAAACTTTTTTTTCCTTTGCGTATTTCTTCCCTTTTAGAAGTACACTCTCCATGTAATTTACCCACAAATAGTTAACAAAGAGCTATCCCACTGGCAAGAAGGTATAACAATTCAGTTGTTCAACCATAAATGAAAAAAAAATCTTAAATATACAAAAATTAAAGATATCCCTGTAAAAATCAACATTTTTGTAAACGATTGGTGCTACCTACCTATGCACAAAATATCAACACATTCTACCTGCTGGTTCCTGAGTTGCAGCAGCTCAATGGATTTTCACATTTTGTACCTCATTTGCATATTTTTGATCCAAACATTTTGATTTGAACAAATTCACATCTCCAACCTAGGCTGCCCCTTTGTACCAAATATGAAGACGGTAGATATTGCGGTTTTCGTGTTTTTGATAAGGACGGACATACATACATACATACATACATACATACATACGTACATACATACATACATACAGACAACCATTTCCCACTTATACGAATAGCTCCCATTTGCATATATGCTAATATGGGAGCTAAAAAGGGAAAACCACGAAAAAATGTTTTTCCAAGCATGATACTGAGAACCTGAAATTTCATGACTCTTTCCCAATTTGAGCAGATAATATTTGTTACTACTATTTTGAGAAACATTTCAGAACGCCAAAGCTCAGATTGCAATTTCACTGATGTTGAACAGTTGATCTTATAAACTTATATGAACGAATGAATTACTAAGTTTTCAAAGTGTACATTGTCTCTGACCAAAGAAACAGCTATAAGTTCAATTCCTGGGGTGACACATTGGAAATCCAAGTCAAACACAATATTGGCACTGTAAGTAACCTACCATCCATTCCAAATGCAGACTGTACTTGGACATCAACACCTCGTGAGATGTCATATAGAATCAATCTTGTCAAGTCTAGATCCTTTGGAGGTGCCTTAGCAGGTAAATTTTTCTTGTCAAGACGGTCCTTTGACCATTCTAAAAGACGACTTTCATCTTGCTCTGTTAGTGAAATCAAAAGGAACAATCATCAATTGATGCCATTTTATTCATGATTTTATTTTTCATAGGTGATTAAAGTTGACAATTTGAAGACTGGAGTTGTTTATAACTGTTCAATTTTCAATGACCCTGCAAATCTAGCTATCTTCCACCAATTCAATTTGATGTGATATGTAATCTGTTCAAGAATGATGAAGTCTTAATACAGATATTTATGTTTGAATGTAACATCAAATCACACAGAGAATCGTCAGGTTGTTTTCATCTTGGATGTCCCATACATATGGTAGACAAACAAAAAAGACATTGTACAGATTCAACTAACATGACAAAATGATTCAATGAAACCCTTAAGTGATGGCGTGTTTTATACATGTGTATGGCAGGTAGTTGAGAAACATCTCGGTCATAAATCTCTGTTTGTTTGTTGAGTTCAAGGAAAAAAATAACAAATGGACACGATAAAAAAATTGGGTTCACTACTTGAACAGACATAATTTTGTGAGTGTGTGTTTTAATGGTAAAAAACTGAACTTACATCTTGATGTGAATGAAATTGTGGTTGATTATACAATGTTGGAAATATACAGCTATTTGCTGTGTGCAATACCGGGTGTTTAATTGTACTTTAGGGTACAAGATCAAGAAAGTACAGGTACATGAAGTTTATGACAAAACAATAATAATGAATGTTTTGCCAAATTTACACTATTGGATGTGTGTAATACCAGATGTTTGATAGTACAATATCAAGAAAGAATTAAGAGTTACATGTAGGTTATGATGATATTATCTCCCTGTTATATTGCACAGAAAGTGTAAAAGTGTCAAAGCTTACCTAAATTTTGAGCAGTTGCCTTTCCTTCATCAATTTGTAGTCTATGGATTGCCTCTGTAACTGAGAGAGGAAATTTCTGGTCTTTCACATAGTGTTCCAGAATACGTGCCTCTGAGGCGTATGGCTGACTTGGAATGCTGTTGTAATATCCACTCTTATAGTCTGGAGCATCAATGAAATCCTGTGATCATAACAGCAAAGAAAGTTGTGAGGAACATTTCAATGGCCAAGCACATTATCAACATAAAGAAAAGTTTATGCATTTCAAAGATAGAGAGAGAGAGAGAGAGAGAGAGAGAGAGAGAGAGAGAGAGAGAGAGAGAGAGAGAGTTGAAAGTAAAATCTAGGCGCAAAGCTTGTATCTAGTCATTTGCACTGATGGACATGTTTATATCCATATTTGGTATTCAAAGTTTTCATAGAATTGGATTTTTGGCTATTTATTAAACACAAACATGAAAAACAAAGTTTTTGACATTTAAAAAATTAAATCACATAGAAAGATACAGTCAATAATAACTTTACAAATGTGAATAGCCTGTTTTGAATAAATGTTTCATCAAACATGGATATTCTGAAGAAGAATTATTTTCACATTTCAGTTGTAGAAAGTTAATCAAAGAAAATATATCATGTGATATCACTATTTATTACAATGGTATGCAGTTCAAAATGAAATAGCTTATATACACTTGTTTCCAAAAAGCTTCTTTTGACAACACTATACATTTGATGTAAAATGCAAGGGTCTACAAAGTGTACTTTGAAAGTGTAAAGTGACAATTTGGCCCCAGTACAATGACCTACCTGGTTCTTAGGAAGCAACCTGACAAGCATGGAGCACCCTGGGACATTTGGTAAGGGATCCATAGCCTGGGTAGTCAGTGGTAATTTACTGGTGTCTGGAAGTCCGGATTTGACTCTGAGCTGAATTCCTCCAACAGCTAATTTGGTCTGCAGGGAAAGTGGACAGAGAGTGGTATTGAGAAATACATGAAGGACTCACACAGATAAAGCTGAACTCTTTCAACAAAACGAACAAGCTTTGACTGTTGTGATAATGCACATACTATCATTGACTGATATAAAATTATATTATTGTGGCAAATCTCTTACAAACTCCTTGTCATGATTGGTCAAATATGGTCACATGGTACATGTAAGTATCATTTTGGCACTTGTACATACGTACAGCCAGTTACCAGTTAACTGTTTCCAAACTGTTAATCATCAATCCGTTCACAACAACTGTTGACTGGGCAAATTTGAAAGCACTGTTTATGCATGCACACATTTTAGAACACTTACAGAAGTTGCTAGTGTTGTCTGCAACCAAGATGAGTCATGCTCATTTATTCGCAGTGCGTAAAATTTCAGTACAACTACGGTAGTCTTACACGTCCTGACAACTCTTCAAGGGTTAGGTTTACACACTCAAATACTATTATCAACTAATAACAAGATGTCAGAGATGAAATTCAAACACAATAATTCTTACCTGTCCATCTTTTTTCTCAAATATCTGTAGCATGGTTGATCCAATAACAACAAGTTCCTTGGTGTCCTTGTCCACTGTGTAGATTCGCAGTATAGCTATGCAGTCACCCGACACTTGCTGTGACATAGGGTATTTGTACTTGAAACGCGGACAACGAGCTGATGAACTGGTGATGCAGTACGCTGCAATGTCTTCAAGTCCTTTCAGTCCAGAGTTAATCAAACGCCCTGTCACCTGCAAGATGAAGTGACAGCATCTTTGTAAGCTTGAGAATCGTGGGTACCTTGTTTCCTTAATTTCCTTAATTTGGTACCTTAATTTCAGTGATAAAAATTCAGTCTATGCACGAACAGACTGAGTTGGCATTCTGAATATTGTGTATCTCAACATGTTTTGGGGAGTGCAACAATAAACTGCACTTTAATAAAATACAAAAATATAAAAAACATCTAAAGTTTGATATTTTACTTGGTTATTATATATTGTATGCATGAGTGTAGATGTATGTTTAGCATCACCTTGCACTGTGTAGATGTATGTTTAGCATTACCTTGGTAGATGTATGTTTAGCATTACCTTGCACTGTGTAGATGTATGTTTAGCATTACCTTGCACTGTGTAGATGTATGTTTAGCATTACCTTGCACAGTGTACCTACATGTACAATGTAGGCAAGTACAGATGATGTGTTTGCATACTATAAAGTCATGGTTGTCTGAACATGAACATTATTTATTGAGTATAGAATGACTTAGCAAACACTTCTACGTCTAATAACTGACCTTGATGATAGTGGAATTGTCTGGAATGTATTGTACACCATCAATGTACAGATCAAAGCCATCCTGAGTTCCGTAGCTGCCGGCAACACAGCGGCACTGGGTTTCTGTTGAATCCATGGATCACCTTCCAGTCTTGGACGGAAATCCTCACTAAAAAAAAACAGATATTTTGTCTTCATTAATGTTACATCAGTCAAAATTAAACACTGTGATCTGAGAGTTTTATTGATCATATATTTATCACTAACCTTTCTCTTAAGGTAGTATTGTGCCTTGAAACTGAAAGATTTAAACTTTTGACTTTCCAAAAGGAAACTTTTAACAATTCTAGTCCACATGCAAATTTCATACCAGACAAAAAAATTACAATATTTACCTAATTTACAATTCAAAATGGCAGCCATACCTGCATGCACACTGTATGGGCAAAGAGCAAATTTTCAGTTCTGACAAATTACAATGATAAAACTTTATTTGCTTCAAGAGTTCCAAAACGAGCCCACACCAGTGGTAGATCAGAAAAGTTTGTCACAAAGCCACATTCAACCTCAAGATTTATTGTTTGGTATTCAGCATATTTTGAAAAAAAATTGAATGTTGAATAGAATTTGGATGTTCAACAAAAGATGTTCTCTGGACACCATATTGCACAGGGTTATTAGTCCCCCCGGACACCGTCCGAGGGGACTTATAGGTTTGGTCATGTCCGTGCATGCGTCCGTGTGTGCGTGCGTCTGTCTGTCCGTGCGTCCGTCCGTTCACGCAGATATCTCAGAGATGCCTGGAGCGATTTCATTCAAACTTAGTACAAGGATTACTTCATATGTCATACATATGCACGTCGATTTGTTTTGTGATACGATCCAATATGGCCGCCAGGCGGCCATTTTATTACGATTTTTTCATGTACAGAGACCTAACTCAAACATGTTTCAACCGATTTTATTCAAAGTTGGTACAAGGACATTGACCAATGTCATAGATATGCACGTCAATTTGTTTTGTGATACGATCCAATATGGCTGCTGTGCGGCCATTTTGTTACAATTTTTTCATGTACAGAGGCATATCTCAACCGATTTTATTTAAAGTTGGTACAAGGACATTGACCTATGTCATACATATGCACGTCGATTTGTTTTGTGATACGATCCAATAAATTAAATTAATTGCCAATTTGCATTTACATGATGAACTTTTGTTTTTAGGGTGAATGTCCAGAATCACTGCATCAAACTTTATAAAATATGGTACCAGTGATAATCTATCAGTGTTATGATAGGATGCAAAAATGTTTTGCAACATCCTGTTGATTAATTCCTAGTTGACTCATTTAATGACCTTTAGGATGGTGGCCTACACTGGTTTTATGTTTTCATCACCATGGAACTCATTCTTGGCCATTAAGCGCCATCTGTATCAAAGTATTTTTATCGCAGACCTAATTAATGAAGAGGACTCTATCCTCTCTGAGGACTTGTAATCAAAGTACCCATTAACAAGTGGGACTGTGTCATCAACGATGACTTGTTTCCACTGTAGTGGTTCAGACACCTTACACTGAGATACAGACATTATTTCACAGGGTTATTTCCACTGTAGTGGGTCAGACACCTTACACTGAGATACAGACATTATTTCACAGGGTTGTATCCACTGTAGTGAGTCAGACACCTTACACTGAGATATAGACATTATTTCACAGGGTTATATCCACTGTAGTGGGTCAGACACCTTACACTGAGATACAGACATTATTTCACAGGGTTATATCCACTGTAGTGGTTCAGACACCTTACACTGAGATACAGACATTATTTCACAGGGTTATATCCACTGTAGTGGGTCAGACACCTTACACTGAGATACAGACATTATTTCACAGGGTTATTTCCACTTTAGTGGGTCAGACACCTTACACTGAGATACAGACATTATTTCACAGGGTTATATCCACTGTAGTGGTTCAGACACCTTACACTGAGATACAGACATTATTTCACAGGGTTATATCCACTGTAGTGAGTCAGACACCTTACACTGAGATACAGACATTATTTCACAGGGTTATATCCACTGTAGTGGGTCAGACACCTTACACTGAGAGATACAGACATTATTTCACAGGGTTATATCAACTGTAGTAGGTCAGACACCTTACACTGAGATACAGACATTATTTCACAGGGTTATTTCCACTGTAGTGGGTCAGGCACCTTACACTGAGATACAGACATTATTTCACAGGGTTATTTCCACTTTAGTGGGTCACACACCTTACACTGAGATACAGACATTATTTCACAGGTTGTATCCACTGTAGTGGGTCAGGCACCTTACACTGAGATACAGACATTATTTCACAGGGTTATATCCACTGTAGTGGGTCAGACACCTTACACTGAGATACAGACATTATTTCACAGGGTTATATCCACTGTAGTGGTTCAGACACCTTACACTGAGATACAGACATTCTCCTCAAAAATGACAATGTGGTCAAGAAAACAAGTTTACTAAAACAAGTTAAATGGATGATGATTTGAGCTCTCCACACATGAGCTACTAAGACACAAACAAATCTGAATAACATTTGGAAGTGTCTAAAACTATCTTCAATTCAAGGTAGATCAGATGGCCGTCTTTCAGAATTTATCGTCTGCTGTCTTGAGCAATAATTTTCTGGTTTGAGACCTAAACCCATATGAGTTGTAAATCACTTTCTAGCATGCTGTCTTGACCATACTTTCAGAACCACACAACGGGAGTTATACATGCAGTTTGCTACATTAATGTACATTTATCTTCCGTGATTTGGATAGATTGTGAGGATCAAAGGTGTTGAGTCAAAGACAGTGAGGCTCTTTGCTTTGACTTGGTGATGTAGCATACAATGTATACCAATATGAGTTCAAAAAGGGCAATGAACTCACCTTGGTGAGGGGCTGACTGCTCTCGGTGGTGGGGACTGTTCTGGTTGGGGTTGTGATTGGTTTGTGGCACTGGTGGTGGTGCCCTGGCTGGCTCTTCAACTGGTGAAGGTTCACGTAATGTTGGTGGCTCAACCTGAAGATCAAACACTCGAATTCCAAGCTGTGACCCTCTTGAAGAAAATCTGTGCAGGAAGATCACAATTACAAACAGCTGAATATGTGACAAGATGTACACTTTGCAGATTAAACAAGTCAGTGACTATACCGTTACAGTATGACATAAGTATATTGGAACCCTTTCATCACCAAATTTTGGTCTAGATCAATTGTTTTCTATGGCAAAGTTGGATCTCTACACAGGGAATGGGGGTGAAAGGATTAAATGGTGTGGAATCAGTGGCTTTTGCATAGTCTGAAACCAAGCTGATGATGTTGTTTCTCCTGTATCATGTAAATGAAATGTTGAAAATCAAAACTGCACCAGGTCTTGTAAAGTCTTGTTCAGACTCTGAACAACAATTGTGCCAAGGATCAATTCCTCACTGACCTGGCACCAGCTTTATACTCCATAATAAATGTGTTGCCTGACACTGAAGCAATTGTACTTTTCTGCACGATATTACTTAATATGAACATTAACAGTAATGCCTCACACTATGCCAAACATCTAACAAGCATTAAGGCTAAAATAGAATTACCGGTATATTATAGCTTTGTCAATACCAGTGAATTTCGTGATGTCATAACCCAGATTGTTACTGATAATGTATCCACTTATCCAGCAATGTGGCCCGGATGTTTTCTACATCTACAATCCCCTGGCATTGCCAAAACTATAAAGTAATAGCAATAATGTACCCCCTCCAAGCCCATAATGGACTCAAGCAAAACTTTTGCACACCATAATGAACTTGGCTTTGCCTCGTACATTTACATGTACCGTATGTTGTGCAAAGTTTGCTTTCGTCTATTATGAGCCGTGAAGGGGTAACATTATTGATTATACAAACAAAGTATCATCTCAGGGTGTTCACAGCAAACAAAATATTACTATTTGCATTGCATCTACGACGTCTTCTGATAGCTTACTCTGTCACAGGTGTTCATATCGCGCAGGGTATGATGGTCAATTCAACTGCTTACCTTGACCAGTGTATGTTTTCTGCTGGTCAATTGCAGTGATATTTTCTGGAGCAGGTCCTGGCAAGATGGCTTCCTTGTAATCATCAGCTAGTATGGACCATGGAGACTTGATATTTTGACTAACACTGCTTTTCAGTGATACCTTGGATTGTCTGCCACTCTCAGCACCTGGCTTGAGTTCATAGAGTGGCAGCTTGACCCAGCCAAGTGAAATGGTCTGCAAGCTACCCTCTGAATCACAAACATCAATTTTAGACAAAAATTAGAGACAATTTTATGAGTGAAATTCACGAATGCCCTGTCACAGCACTGATAATTTTTGCTATGAAGTACTTTTCAAATACAGATTTACAGTACAGAATGCAAAAACATATCCATCAATCACAACATGGTAGGCTGTACGGTAGTAGATACTGAATGAGCATTTTATAAAACCTAGTTAACTGTGTTAATGGGTTTCATTCCTTTCTTCTATAGCATTAATTACATGTGACTTCAGAAAGTGGCTTCTACTATGGACTTCAATACAGCTTGATATACATAAGGTGCCTCATACTTGGGCAGGATGTGCTTAAAGGTATACTGTGACCTGTTCCAATTTTACCACATTTACCATGGAAAGAGAAAATCTAACCAATCACAGATTTTAAGCGGGTGGCCGCTTTTTAAAAACAGCGCCCTCACATATGCATTTTGAATACCAAGAAATGCCCCTTTGACCATATATGGGCATATTTAGATTACAGGTGACTGTATACCTTCAAGGGACAGATATTTGAACTCTAAAATTTTTACAATACGTATTGAAGCCTATGGAATAAGTGAAGTTTTCAACATCTTGCTTTCACTTTGTCATTCTGTGTTTTGTCATTTGTCATTTGTTTGTGTATGAAATTTCTGAGTGTGTAATTGCATGGCTGTGACAATGATGTTTGGACTCTGGATTTCACTTTGATTTCTTTCATGCATGGTACCGGGAATACACCAGGATTCTATTGCCATTCTGTGACATTACAGTTCATATTGTACCCTTGTATACCCCTTGTTCATGATTATACTTCATCATTCAATACAACTGAGCTACACAACTGCAAAAAGTCTAATTTTTCTCTCTTCCTGATACTTTTTCATCCTCTCTGTTTTCAATTCTTTCATCACCTGATTTTGTCTCATGCAAGTAAGAATGAGAAATTAGTAGTTGGTAAGGCTTCAGCAAAGTCACAATTGATACTCACTGCTGCCTGATGGAATTTGGTACAGTATCTTTATCAGGGCAAATGGATGGCTGTGTTTACCACGTGCACCATGGAAACCAGATGGATCAAGATTGTAAAAGAGTAGTTCTTCATCTGGTATCTCTAGATAAAACACCCTGGTGTTGTTCTTAGGCGCTTTCACATCATCTTGGTTAGGAGTGTATGTCTTCGCTTTGGTTTGTGTCTGTATGGTCCTCAATTTGACAAGGCCATAGAACACAGACACTGCAATCTTCACATTGTCTGCATCAAACTTAGACAGTGCTACCATCTGATCCTGTGAGTCAAGGACAGCAAATCATCTGATTAGAGATTTATAGAAGCATTACCTGTCTGAGATATTGCCATTGTTACCTACTGTACACATTCTCTCGTATTCTTAAAAGCACTGAAGTTTCAGCACATCATCCATAGTCAAAGTAATAAGCTTTTTGGGGAGATTTTAGGTTTTTATTCAATCCATCATCCAATTACAGGATGAGGTACTCACGACACATTACGTACCCAGTGAAGCAATGAGGAGTAAAGTGCCTTGCTGAAGGGTACAACACCATTAGAGTCTTGAACTAACCAACCTCTGACAGTGAGTCCATTATAATCCTTGCAGGGACTCCAACTCACCATCCACCGATATTGAGTCTGCTACCCTAACCACTGCCCTACCCTGCCTCCACACCTCCAAACATTTTGAAACGTTGCTATTATATTGAATAAAAAAATCATATAGACATCTTTGCCATAGCTACAAGTGTAATCTGCCCTATTCAAACATCACACATGTTCTCAGCCTTAATTTGCAATAAAACAACAGCAAGGAAGGACTTTGGAATTTATGGTAACAGTTCAAACATAACCCTTCCATGCATTTCAGCCTACCGTAATACCAAATTACGGAAACAGACTTGAACTTCAATGTTCTGTCCTTGCAAATACTGTTATTTGTTCCTCATCCTTTAATAAAACCTTTCACCAAAGCTTGTAAGGTTAGTATTCATAGGAGAGACATACCCTTTTCCATTTATCAGCCGTGCTCAGTCTGTCATTGGTTTCTTGTACATTTTCATGTCGTAACACTAAAGTCATCTTCAAGTGTTTTAATCCAACTGGCTTGAGTTCCCCAGGGTCAATGTCAGTGAGGGCTCCTGGTGACAGCTGACCTCTAGCCTCATCTCTACTTGGATGTTTTGATTTGGAAGTTGGGGGCAAAGGTGAGGCTTGCTTGCTGCCTTCTCTGCTCCTCCCAGGGGTGAATAAAGTACCCCTGTAATGTGAGACATGTCACAGAGTAAGACACCCAACAGAGGTGGGGGGGTTTCTAGTGTGCACCTCTTAAGACTGACAAGTCAAGCAGCTTGTGTGAAACACTGTTCTTCTGGCAGTAATCTATAATCATTATTATGATGATAATATCACTATGTTACATGTATGGTTAACACATTTAAGTCTTCCCTTCACTATGAGGACACACAAACTACAGTGCTTTGCGTTGAACCATTGGCAATACAGGAACTGGACATACAGTCTAAAATTAAGGAGTTGCCAACACTGTCAGGTGTCGTTATCACCTAGACAGTAATATCAATTAACAACAAAGAAATCAACACTGTGAAATTTAAAACATTGTCAAGAAGTCACGAAAAGTCAAAACAACACTGCACATCCACCTAGCTGTTCAGAACCCATCATTTCCAAGCCTTGTTTATGCGTATCTTGTTTGACGACTTCTGACTTCCTTCCAGACAATGTTTCAACTTTCTCAGAGTTGATTTCTTTGTGATCCACTGACATTACTACCTAGACGAAAACTACTTCTGACAGTGTCAGCAACTCCTCAATGTAGACAGTCTGTCGATTTCCAGTATTGCCAACAATTCAATGCAAACCACTGTAAGCTCTCAGATTTGGACAGTCAATGCCGACTTAACGATCATCAAAGTGTTCACAGTATCTCTTGCCTTCTGTCTGTGTCTTTGTCTCTCTTAACTCATAACTGTATACAAACACATTGTCTGTCACCATCAACTATCAGTTAGGACAGAGCAATCAAGAAATTCACAGACACAGCACATATGGATGGAGATGAATACTCTAAATTATTCTGAAACAAACTTAGTTACAAGCCACAAAAGAATTCTACTTGATTGCCTTGGAACCAGTGACAGTTTTACCAATTCATTGATCTTGACCCTCTTAAACCACTGAGTAAGGGTTTCTTATCAGTAACTTACTATTCAAGCAATTCTTAACGCAAAATCTGACCATTTTCTCACATTCATGAGAAAACTTCTATGCTATAACATTTGCAATAACAGTTCACTGATCAATGTTTACTGTACAATGCTCTGAAGACACTTGTACTTCATCAGAAGACATATCATAAAATAATTTGACATGATTCACATCTTTACGCTAAAAAATATTCCTAGGTTCAATTAAAGGAAGATATTTATAGAAAATGAAGTCATCATGCAGTATTATGAGAAGAGGAAATTCAGCTTTTAGTTCAAAATCTCCCTAACTTACCTTTCAAATGGTTCAACCTAATTGTTTTCAAAGGAACAGCAGAGTCCACACTCAGTGATAAGGGCATGACAGGGTGGAGAAAGGAAAGTGAGGCGGCAAGCAAATGAATGACTGCGATACATGCAAATTAGAGAAGGCAGCTTTGCTTTTATTATTCAAATATCAGAAAAAGAATGCAGCTTTTACATGAGCAAAAGTACAGTTTATGTAAAGATGAATGCATTGAGTCTGCCTAGGAGAGAGTCAAGCTGTTAATGAAGCTGCAAAAATTTCAAAAATACTGTCAGAGTTAAATATCACAAGTGTAAATAATAAATAATGCTATGTACCAATTCAAAAATGCATAAGTGCATGTACAAGACCACATGATGTATTAACAGGAAATTGAAAATACTTTTCTTTTCCTCAGAGTGTCTGATAAACTCCTGATAAAATTCATTTCGGTCAAAATCCCCACAGCCAATTTTATTGAGTCAATTTGTTGAATTCTTATAAAAACATTACTATATAAACCAACTTTACTTGTTTGTTGGTACACTGCAATCCCTTGCAGGAACAGAAATATGATCTTCAAATATATTTTGACGTTGCCATTGTGTTGTCTTAAATAATGTCACAGAAAGACTGTCAACCAGAAATTTTGAAAACTTTTTTTGAAAAAGGTACGTTGGGTACTTAAGATACTGTAAGTGATTGGTTCAGAATATAAGAGACTATACCGGTATATAAGTTGCAAAGTAAACTAGATGTTACTGACTTATGCTCAATATAAGTACAGAGTGTTAAAAGTAATTTGCACAAAAAATTTGAGTTAAAAGCAAAGTTGAAGCCTGAAGGATAGAGTTAATGCAAGAGTTGAATTCAATGTGACCATAGATACAGTTGAATTCAATGTGACCATTGATACAGTTGAATTCAATGTGACCATTGATACAGTTGAATTCAATGTGACCATTGATACAGTTGAATTCAATGTGACCATTGATACAGTTGAATTCAATGTGACCATTGATACAGTTGAATTCAATGTGACCATTGATACAGTTGAATTCAATGTGACCATTGATACAGTTGAATTCAATGTGACCATTGATACAGTTGAATTCAATGTGACCATTGATACAGTTGAATTCAATGTGACCATTGATACAGTTGAATTCAATGTGACCATTGATACAGTTGAATTCAATGTGACCATTGATACAGTTGAAAATGTGTAACTATGGCAGGAAACAGACATATTGACAGAACAGTGAATGTACATGTATACAGCATGCAGAGCTATGCATGAACTCTTGAAGGCAAAATATGGAAGTATAGATTCAAGACTGATATGTATGAAGTACAGTGACATGCAGACATCATAACATCTATAGTGCGCACTAATTATTAAAACTCAGAAAAGTGAGATGCCTGGGAAACTCTTCCATGAAAAGAAACAGGAGAAGTAACTATTTAAATAATCAATGTCATGATTCTCACAGGCAACTAGGAAAATCAAGATAACTTTGAAACCAATTTAATTTTCACAGAGAGGTAACACAACCCTCAACTAGTCTCAAAATATTGCTCTTTGACAGGACTGTATGACCACTTAATGTTTCTGTTCAGAATGCAGTTTTGGAAAGTTTCCATACTTGCACTGTAATTTTTCACAAACTATTTCCACAAATAGAAGATCAGACGGCTTGCACCTTTGACATGGTGCACTCATCACTCTGTTGTGTCATGTCTTCCAAATGGCCCTGTCACACCTTTATGATTCAGTCAGCGTATGCCAACGTGTGAAAAATTTGGCAAATACGCTGGGCGTATGTTGAATACATTATGGGTAAAGTTTGTATAGGTTAAGAGCACGCTGAAGCACGCTGGTCTAAGTCGTAGTACAGCAAGGTCATTGAAAACTTTTGTGCATGCACAAATCATTTTGGTGAACATGGCTCATACGTCCCGCACATGCGGGCCATAAGTTGTAGGTAGGTTAGGCCAAAAAAAATACAATATGCTGTTCCAATAACATGGTTTTCAAAAATAGGGTAGGTAGGTCGGCAGGAATTTTTTTTTTCCAAAATATTTTTATTTTTAAATATGCATTTTTCAGGGGTTCAGGGCAGTCAAACACTGGCCACAACATTTCCAGAAAAATGTATCATACATTTAAAAGGAAAAAAACATAAAAAAACATCATCGTTCAAGCAAAAATCAAATGCAAGGTAACGAACGCCTGATTTTACGTTTTTTTTTCTTTCTTTTTTTACTTCCATGTTTACGTAGCTCTAAAAAGTTTAGGGTTAGCAGGTAAAAAATAGGGTAGGACGGGTTATCGGAACAGCACAACTTTTTTTGTTCGGCCTTATGCGCTTGTTGACACATGTTCACACAAACTCCTTGTACAGTGTTGCAGCCAGGAATTTTAAGGCAGAGGACACTGTGTCCCACTACATTATATTTTTGGAGACATTCTGCACATTTTGGGGACAACAAGCGTCAGTTATCAATCAAATTTTGTATTATTTTACAACAAATATGTTTCACTGAACAAATTTCAATCTACGCGTCACTATGCTTGAATTTCAGGCGATTGTAGCAGTCTACCGTATCTCCGTATCTGTCGCAAATCAGAACTCAGACGGACTACGGTCAAGCAAATTATGATATCAAGTGCAACGTTTTAATTACTTTTAACCATGGCTAGCTCCGAAAGTACGTATTTAAGTGCAAGCCTGGAAATAATTATGCAAAACTAAGGTCATCGTTTAGTAACAGATATTACTTGTAGACTACATCCAACACAGTCGACACACAAGTGCGCCCGAGGTGACCTGCAGTACGCAAGAATGCGGGACAACGAGTTCCGTTTTGGGGACATTGTCGCAAGGGCGCGTCCTGGCGGCAACACTGCTTGTAAGTTACTCAGAAGTCGAAATACGTTGAGATAATTGTCTAGCGTACCAAAAACATATCTTTAATCTATGATTACGTTATGAATACACTATGTATACACCCAAAGTTGAAAAATACATTGTTTAATTTAGCAAGCCAGTGTTTTAGGGAAATTTTGATATGTCGGCATATGCTAGCTAAATCGTCATGGTGTGACAAGGCCCAAAGGCAGTGATATGGTCTAAAAAACTAATGAAGCTGTCTTCTCTTACACTTGAATTTTAAACAAAGCACCCTCCTTCAGATTTTGATTCAATTACACATTTTCTTTCATGCTGTGGTTTTCAAAAGTAGTGGAGTGCCAGGCTTTACACTTACTGTGGTCTGTATCTGTTGAATCCTGGTATATCACTCGGTGAACCGCCTTGACGTAGATGAAGGTAAGCTCTCTGGATGTCTGCCGTGTACAACCTTGCTGGCTGCTGTAGGAACACCTGTTGAATGTACAATATAGGTACATATCAAGGGTAAAACCTTCATAATGATACTATCATTGGTTCCAATGGAATGGTTGGACTGTACAATGATGGACACTGAAAATGTGCAAAATATCAAAGATAGCTTTGATGCATGAGATATTTTCTTTCGGTTCATGACTTTTCAGTACAAATATCTCACTTCCTATTGAATGCTAAAAAGACAAAGACTTCCTCATAACCATCCAAAGTCTTCTGTATTTTACATGTAAATGATACATTTGCCAGCTAATGCTGCAGACCACAGTGAGTGAAAAGCCTGGCACTCAATTTTGTGTCTGTTTTCTTGGTTTCATGAAAATGTTCTTGAAATAAAAAGAATAATAAAAATACCGTCAATGACGCTGTACCTTCTCTAATGTGTGGCCAGGTCAGGTAATGGTTGTTGGCATGGAGTTGTTGGTAAATAGTTGACGATGTAGGGCATGAGGTGGGATATGGACCCAAAGAACCCAAAAGATGATTAAATACATCAATCAACAAAAATTCTAAGCTACAGTATAAACTGCCTAAAGATAGTTCAATGTGGCAAAAAAAGTTAAATAATTCAGAAATAAAAATTAACAGTCCAAAATAGTAATGACGCACTTCCCTACTGACCTGAGTGCATGTGAAATACAAAACCTGGCATCTGTAAATTAAATGTATACCAAGTGATCATTTAAGTCACTTTTAACTGTTTTTAATGGATTTTCCAAAGAGTCCTGTGGAAATGATGAAAAACGCTTATCTGGTCTTGTGTTTGTATAACCTCATGGCTGATAATTGTCATAGTATTGAAAAAAATTGAAAGTGAAGAAATTAATGTTTTAATAGGCATATTTTCCTTGAAATACATGACCGCGTAAAGAATATATGCCAAAAGTGTTTTAAGAGTAAATTTCTTTTCAAAAAATAATTTAATCTGTGACCAAAGGATTTTTATTCTTTGAGTTTACAAATTCAAACATTGCAATTTGTTCAATCATCTTGTGCAGTGCAAAATTTATAAAATGACTGAAAAACAAAAAAAAAAATTGGCAGAATTACAGTCTTTGTGATGTAAAATTATGGGTTGACATCACGATAATTGTCAATCTGTTCGAAGTACTACTATACCATAATTTAAAAAAGAAAAGTTCATGCAGAAACGGTAACATATATTGTCAGCAATGTAGTGTTAATTTTGACTTTACATCAAAATATGCCTTTGCTGGATACCAAATATATAGGGCGAAATATTAAAATCAGCCATGTTCAGCAAAATCCACACAACAGCATTGATCCTTTTCTAATTTGATTTGATTTGCTTATGTTAACCTTGTATGACAGTCAGGTACAATATGGAACCTGAACACAACACAGTAAATAAGTATGCTGTAAATGAAATGGTGTGGCTGCATCCACATGCAGCAATAGGAGTGCCTTTGTCTCTCACCCCTCATTTCCAACCTGTCCCATCCCTGAAAAAATAGTTTTGTCTTATATTTATAATGTTAATAATTTCTGTATTTGTTAAAATGTGCACATCTCAAAAACTTTTGATCATAAACATTTTCATTGTTTTTTACAGCTGACCAATCAGTTAACATGTTTATTTTGAATATTTGCGCATTTTTCCTCAGTATTTGACATTTTCAGAATACCTTCTTATTCAGTTTGTCATTTTCTAAAAGTTTAAATGCTCCATTGTGTGGTCAAGCTTTCCACAAGCATCAAATGTGGTACTTCATATAGGAAGGTCTGCCTCTAGAGGGCGGGCATCATGAACAGTGTTTGTTGGTTAATTCCTCCACATAAACTTCTGATTGTGTACTGTAAACATTGAACATGGCCGACGTCCGATTTTCCTGTCTAAAACTTTCACTCATTTTCGTTCATATGACTCTGAAACTCCAGGAAATGATTGGGAAGAAAGGGTTATCTTGAAATATTGAGGTATTCGCCGATATTTTGCAAAATTAAATGAGAAAAAAAATGCAAGGAAAATGCCGAGAGGCTTACACAATGACCGTTTTCAGACTCGGAGGCATATGATCATCTCTGTAGATAATGCAACAGGCCCATATCACGTGAGGCCATGAGGGGATATCCACGCTACTCAGTACCAAACACTAGCGCTCACAGAGTGAGCAAACACAAAGTGAGTACCCCTAACATCAGCTCAGTAGTCTGTAATAGATTGTAGTCAACTAAGAAACCTTGGAGAAAGGCTTAACACTGTGGCTATGCCGCTAAGTCCCTTTTGATTTTTGTCACAGCTCAAAATCGTTCTCCCACACCTCAACCTGAGCCATGAACACCCCCACCAGTTTATGATATGACCCATCACAATGGCATGACGTCAACGGATCTTGACAGACAGAAATCTTGACAGACGGAAGTAGTTGACACCAGCATACTGGTTTCAACTCTAATACCTTCTCTGTCTATAAATAGACACGAGAAGGTAAAAATAATCTTTACCCTAACGTTCTTTGAAGACTGGATCTGATGACATCCTCTCATGGATGTACTCTAACAGAAATTATTCTAAGTACACAGACACATTATGGCAGTTTTGTCATTTGAGTGTGAATTATCTGTCTTTTACCTGTTTCATCTGATGGTAGTCATTAGCCTGGTGGAATGCATCCTTCAAGAGCAATAGCAAAGCAAAACAGAAGTCTTCTAGTATGTCATGTTTCCATCCATTCATAAAGAGTTGATCCCAGACGTACAGGACTGCTTGTCCATCCAAAATGCCAACAAAACCCTGCAAAGTTAGATATATAGTATCACCTCAAAAACTCTGTACTGTATCTCATGAACCATCACATCACACTCACATCAGGACATTCAGTTCCAAACCAAGTATTTCTTCTAATCTTACTTTTGATCTAGTGGTTACAAGTTTACTTTTCTTCAATATTAAAATCAAATATTTTAAAAGTTTCATACATTTCACTATATAGCTGACAAAGCAGACAGTGTCTATGATCTGTAAAGTTATGAATACTGTATACATACAATGAGCCATCCCTCTGTATATCCACCTTACCTTTTAGCAAGTAGTGAACATGCAGCTGTTTGAATGCTCTTGTACTAGTATTACAAGATTTAAGGTAGTAAGTGCCGTAAAAGTGAGACTTAAAGCTTTTGCTCAAACTTTCTTCAATTAAACTTTCAACCATTCTCGTACCAAATCAAAAATAAAAATCAGGGGTCACCATGCAAAGTTTGAAACTGGAGAAACAAATAACCTAACATTTACCCATTTTTTAAATTTGAACTGGCCACCATCCCTGTATTCACTCTTTGGCAAAAAATAAAATGTTCAAATTTCAAAGAACTAAGACAGTGAAATATTTTTCTCCAAGAGCTTTAAAATGAGCCCCACAAAAGGTAGATCAGAAAAGAATTGTAAAAATTTTAGAGTCAGAAATCTGTCCCTGAGGCACATTCTACCTCAAAGAAATACCAACCTCTCCCATCCATTTCCTGACAAATATGACAGGATCTGCCAGAAGTTCTTTGGAAAGCTTGAGAGATGTTTCTGATCCAGGCGATGCTCTTCCCAAAGCCAAGGCCTTGTCTTTCTCAATGTGAATCAGTTGCACCAGAAATTGCTGAAATAACACAAAGAAACAAATTTTGCTAAGTCTAGTGACATTGTGACATGCTCCCATTGCAGGTGAAGCAATTCTGAATCAGCTAAGAAATCAAGAGTCACCTCGACACTTACAATCAAAGTCAGTCTGTAAATCACCATATTTGTGTATTCTTTAAGAGTTTTCATAAGTGTCAGAGCATTCTGTTAAAATACAGTATATGGGATACACTAAGTGTGTCATGATAAAATGGAAGGGTCATGATACATTTTACATGATTTGCAACACAATTGACCTCATAACAATGGATGATACAGATGATATATAGGCTGCAACTCCTGGAAATATGGTTGTCCTGTAACCATGCCATAAAGCAATACAGTAGGTAAGTTGCGAGCTTTCTTTTACTGATCATTTCTAATAGGGTGTGATAAATAAAAGCACAGCAAAACTGGCAAAATAATGCATCATTTCAAAATGCGCACAGAATGCCTGAGGTCAGACAGTTCTAAATACATGGAGGGTAGGTCAGAGCTGTCAATACCAGCAGCAAGATATACATCATTTGCTCACGCCATGGTCATCTTTCCCATTCCTAATCCTTTCCACTCTACAGCAAATCCCTCAGAATCATATTACATTCACTGATACCTTAGGATCCAGATCTACATTCTTCAAGGCACACTCTTCAAGGTGATCCTGCAGATCTGGGTCTTGTATCTTCAATCTACTCATGGTTTTCTCAGCCGTAGCAAACACTTCTGGCCACTTGGGGAATAAGTTGGTCATCAGTAAATCTAAGTACATTGCCAATTCATAAGGTTTCTCTTCTGCAATAAAAGCACAGAACATGACTGCATGATATCTCAGATTTTTACTGGTTTGGCAATTTTTTAGTTTAGATGTAAAAGGTAAATGTTCCTGTAGTCTGTTCAGCAGGATTAGTGTTACTTTTTCTGAAAATGTAGGTAAATTTTCAGAGAAAGTTACACTATCCTTGCTAAACAAAGTGCATTTGCACCCTAATCAACAAAGATAAATATAATAGTCAATGTTGCTTTGTTGTTTAAGCAATAAAGCACACCTAGCGACGGTATACCACAAGATTTTGACCACTTCATGACATATATGCACGAGCGATAGCTAATGCATATATGAAGTGAACTGGTCAAAACCAAGTATTATATCATACCAGTATATTGATGGTGCAAATACAGCGATCTGATTGGTCGAGACACGAAAAGAACCATGGTATATTGGCGATATACCACAGCTGGCATACGCGCGAGCTCTCAGCTTGAGCAAAACTCTGTTTATGACGTTCCATGCCAGAATTTCAATATACTGTTATGATATAATAGCAATAAATCACACCCAGCGACGGTATACCACTCGATTTTGACCAGTTCACTTCATATATGCACTCGCTATCGCTTGTGCATATATGTCGTGAACTGGTCAAAATCTCATGGTATACCATTGCTAGGTGTGATTTATTGCTATTATATCATTCGACAACATTTGAAAGTCTGGCAAGGAACATCAAAAAAGAATTTTTGCCCTTGCCAAGAACTTGTGCATGTGCCAACCGTGCTATATAATGAATATACCACAGTTATTTTCACATCTTGACCAATCTGATTACTTCATTTGCACCATCAGTATACTGTTATGATATAATTTAAAATATTCAACATTACCAATAGATTTCTCACCTTATGAAAGGGACATTTGTAAGGAATGAAGGTGGAACAAACAGGCGTGATAACACAGAGAATGCAGAGAAACAGAGAAATGTCATACCTTCTGCTTTTCTATCCATAAAAGTCAGCTGAACAGGGAAAAGCCATTGAATCAGGTAGGGTTCATAACTTCTATTGTAGGTGTACAATACATTCAGAACATTGGCGTTCTCTTTCATGTGTTCACGTTTTTGATAAGCCTGCATACTTGGTGTGCTGTCAAACATCTGTGAGAACAATACAAATACAACCAGCTCTTAGAGTTGAATGTTTTATGAACTGCTTTCAAATTTCAGACTTCGTTTCTTCATTTCAAACTTCTTGCATGGCATATCTCAAGGTTTTTGTCAACCATGCTACAGGCTCTGGACGCATAAGACTGAACACACTAGACAAACATGGATGAATATGTTGAGGTAAATGTATCCTAAAGAGACATTTTTTGATTCTAAAATATTCTAGTACATTTCTGGTGTTTTAAACCTGCAGAGAAAACTGCTTTCTCACCCTTTTAGTCTGCAAACTGAGTTTAATTTATTCCCACAGAGTTCTGTCATTATGAGTTACATATATTGGAGGATTTGACACACATGTAGTTTCTTTAATAACAATTTTATAGGGTGACTTCTGATTCTGTTTATACCGGTATTATAAAGAAGAAAAATTAGCCTGTTGTACACCAGTTTATGTCTAAAGTGGTCAAATTTACAATTTGATTTAGAAAAGTTAGTTTTCTTGCAAAAAGTATGAGTAAAAGTTTTCTATTTCGTCTTTCAGGCAACTATTGTTGATTATTTTACTGAAAGTTATTGCGTCATACCAACTTCACAGCAATAAGATGCAGTAATCAAACCCTCTTTATAATGTGAATAAAACTGGGGAAAACAGAATTTCACTGAAAAAAGAAAACTATAGGCTTCGTGGTCAGTCAAAACAACATGTATTGTCTAAGAAATAAGATGATGTACAAAATTTCACATATTACCTCAACAATAGCATTCCATATCAAGCCATGGATCGGTGTGTACGTAGCTTTCTTCAACTTCAAATCTATTTTACCCATTGACACTTTCTTGGCAAATCTGTTTCTCAGCAACTTCTCAATATTTCTGTTAGAAACAAACACAGACACCCAGTCTGATTACAGGTCAAGAATAAAGCAAAGTATGACTGGTAACAAACATCTTCTTTGTGGATAAGTTTTTAATTTATTTCTTTACAAATTCATCATACTATTGTCATAAGCCAAAGTCAGTGAATTCTTTGAGTCCACTCCAAATTCTGAAAGCTTTGCAGTAAGTGGGTAAAAAAAACACATAGTAAATTTAACATGAATTCAATATGCCATTATTCGATGTTTCTTATACAACTTGCTCTTTCCTGTAGCTATATGCTTCTACTGAAGACAGTTTTCTTTCACCACACTGTTCAATTATTATGATGTAACTGCTGTAAGGAAGTATTTTGTCACAACGTAAAAGTCAAGGCGTTTCTGCAACAAATTATCACAAACAATGGGAAATTCTGCCAGAAAAGTTGGACATAAAACAAATAGTATACTTACTGTTGTTTCAGTTTGATAAGATAATTGATGGAAGACTTACCCCTCTTTACTCAGCAGACTTTTATCACTTTTGAAGAGTACTTCAGTCCATATGTACTGTCTTAAACCACCTGGTAGCTGCTTGCCGGCCAGCTTTTCACACACTTCATGAAGACGATTTGGATTCCTCCGAAGCAATGATGATATAGCCCTTCCAAGGGTCTCACTGACTGGACTCCAGCAGTTTGGTGGCATGTCATTGCGACTCAGAACATGCCGATCTGGGTGAAAGAAAACATGTCAGTGTTTTATGGGTAGACATGTACATGAACATGCAAAACCATCTTCAAGTGCTGTATGTATGCTTATATTTTGCCACTATGCCCACCTAGCATCATCAAATCAGAGTGCATAAAATTTCAAGGTCAAAGTTGTTGTTTTAAATATCTGAATGAGGAAAATCATGAAGGATTTCCGGTTCCTAAATTCAAAGTCATAGATTATTCTGGATGAACTCACAAGGTCATTGTCAGCAGGAGTATTACACACTGGAGTAGAGAACTGCAAACAGTATATGTACCAGTGTTCAGTTTGATTAGAGTGTTACCTTGTCAAGTGATTACCCTTTCATTTAGCTTTCTCACCTCAACACTTGGTAAATCCCATTGATCTCCTTTCTGAAGTGTGACCTTTCACCTTTGCCCAAACAGTCAAAGGTTAGAGGTATACTGGTGAAAGACTCAATGCACAGAAAAGGCACATGAATCATATGGTTATGTCCTCTTGGCAAGCCGTAGACCCTATCCGTTTTTAGGGTCTATGGGCAAGCTTTACTGTTAAACACCAACTTGTAATGCAAAATGTGATCTTCACCTTCAAAAGTACCCTGCTATATGACTATGAAATATTACAAATGATGAAAAACTTCATGGGATCAGTATTTCATACCTCGTCTTTTGGAAGCCCTGGTCAACATCTGGACAGTGCCAGGTGTAGCTGTGCTCTTCTCGTCTTTGTCTTCAATTGGCAACAAAGGTGGTCTACTCCCTGGTAAAACCATAGGAGAGCCCCCTAGGTTGTTCAACATTTGTCCAACTTCTTTCTCAGCTGTGTTCACTCTTGATTGCTGCAAAACAATCGGTGAAATGTTAACAGATTATCTTGGACTTGGGGTATCAACAATGTAAGTTACAGTTCTTACACAGAGTTTTAATCAGTTTGAAGATACCAAGTTGCTATCAATACACATCATTTATCCAGGCTCTTTACAATGGAAAGTTTTATCATAAATCAAATTCTTACTGTGGCAATGTCTTTGTAACTTCAACTGAATGAGAAATGCAATACAAATCAACATATGTGAGCAAACTATAACAGTGTACCTTCACACCATCACTGTATTTTTATCATTTATTTGTTTACAATATCTAATCCTGTGTTAAGGATTGGTACTCTATGAGATGGGGAGAGGATATGTTTGATATACAGTTAACTTAAGACTGATCACAGATTTTGTATGTACAGTACCTGTATCAGTATAAGCACCAACTCAAAATTTCAAGAAATTCCCAAATGATCAAAGAGTATACAAATTCAGGAAAGTTGGAGGGCGCACTGTTATCTTTGTACAAAACTGTAAGCTGATATGAAGATTTGAAGAGTAACTATTGGGTAGATGAGCATACTCACCAGTTCTTCTTTCTTCTCTTGAAGAAAAAGATGTCTATCAAGTCCAGTATTGAAACTTTGTAAGTGTGATCAACAAATGCCTTCATTTCTGGAGAACTCTGACTGTAGTCTCCGTCAGGGTGCCTCTCACATCCAACTTCTTTAGATGCTTCATCAATCTGTTCTCTGACCCAGTTCTGCATCTCTTGTTCATACAGCCTTCTCTGTTGCAGTGGTACATTTGGTGGACTCTGTTGGAATGACAATGGATGGTATGAATACAAAATGACTCAAGTTGCATTTCAATATTGTGTACATGTATACCTACATGTATACAGTAATTATGTGTACAATTGTACAGTAGTTATCATGTAATGACACCAGTAAACACACAATAGCCATGTGCACTGTACAATGTACACAACAAAACGTACATGTATATACACACAGTAATCTCTCACATACAAACATGTTATGCAACACTACAGTTTCTGTACCACAGGAATACTTGCTGTAAAAGCCACTACCTATACTGACCAATTCTGCAATAGCTATCAGTTGGGTGTAGCCCTACATGTATGATGTAACATCATCTGGTAGCAACAACAGTACAATTTTGCGTTCTCAGCCAATACAAACATTCATGATTACAGCATCCACTGATTATACTATTCACAAAGTACATGTATATGGATTAAAACAGAAACTGAGGTGACATAGCAATGACATTGCGTTCATTTTCAAATGGGGAAATTAAGTTAAACCAACCCATCGGCCGCACAGCTTACTATGGTGATAGGGCGTTTTCAATATGTGCGCCTCGTCTGTGGAATTCTTTGCCGTCGCACCTTCGTGCATCTCAGTCACTCGATAATTTTAAAGTCGGGTTAAAAACTTACCTGTTTAAGTCATTTTATACATGAGTTTTATACCCTTTTAAGTAATTTTATACCTGAGTTTTATTTGTTGATCTTTTTAACCATTTCTTTAGTTTTAGTTTTACCAGCTGTTACTTTTATTGAACATTTAAAATTTACTGTTTTTATTTGTCACTTTTTTCTTTGTTTTTAATGTAAAGCGCATTGAGATATTTAAATATGTAATGCGCTATATAAGAAATAAAGATTATGATTATGATTATGATTATTAGCAAAGCAGCATTCAAAGAATCCATACCATAGACTGGCCCTAGCCACTTGGATTTTATTTGGCATAAGTAGTTGTTACTGGCTGTTGGAAATCGCATTTAACTAATGACTTATGGTATATTGCTTCAATTTACTGTTTTGATATTTATATGCCTGCAGACTATCCCTACATTGTAAGACTATGATTCACATCATATGAAGTACACGTAACTCTAAACTACATCGATATAATCCAGTCTCAGGGAATGGACACACACAGACATCTAAAATATCCACCAATATTGCACTGTACAGTTAAAATGAACAGCATATCTCACCAGGAGCTGAGGGTCACGTGGATAACTACCAAGATATGTCTTGATGAACTCTGGTCCAAGTACTCTGTACAAAGCCTCACGTTTCTCACCACTGTTCCCCTTGTAGATTTCAGCCTCTATTCTCTTGGCAAGGGCTTCATTGATTTTTTCATGAACCTGTTTGCAGATACCATGCATGTTTATAATTGTCACATTTTCTTGTATACAGATGGAACATTGTTTTGGTTACAGATGCAACAGTCATTTCTTGCAATGCTTTTTGTGAAAAAAGGAATTAAAACAGTGCGATCTATCACCAAAGATTGTCGCTAAAGAACAAAGATATTCTTTTTAAGTTTGAAAACTTTGTTTACCATGAATTTCAACTTGTCATAAAATCAGTATGGCAAACAAAAACTTTTAAACAACCACTGAATCCCATTTGAAGTAAACTATCTCTGTAGATAGATCGTAAATTTACCTTTTGCCAGGGTGAGTCAGGTAGTAAGGTCTCCTGTACAGCAGAATCCATCCACTGAGGACCAAACGGCCGGTATGTGCTGATGTCATCATTCTTTGAGGGCTTCACCCTGTACTGTGGCTCTGCTACTCGGGCCATTATTTCTTAAAACAGTATGACTTTTAAAATATCAGTAAAATAAAATCCTAAATGTTATACTTCAAATCTTTCTGGAAGTAATACTTTACAAAGTTAATGCTACTTTTCTCTAAAACTCTTGGTTTGTACCTGTGACAAAAACAAGTTAGAATGAAGTACTTTCCAATCAGTTCCTTCTATATATAACAAAGGGATATTCCAGTTTGCGAAATGTGACAAGATTCTTATATTTCTCTTTAAAAGTTAAATTCTTTGATTATTGATTTCCAAGATATATACTGAAAACTCTGGAAATCAACAGAAACAAAATCTATCCAACTCCCAAAACAGATATCTGTACAATATTTACAAAACACTTAAAAATTTGTACAACTTTTTAGTCACATACTTAAGTATTGCCTGCTATGTTTCTGAGTTCAGATATTTTCCTTCTTCTGAACAGAAACTCTGACTTTGTATATGCATTTGGCATTTGGAATTTATAATTGCACTGGAAATGAGTGATATTACCAGTAATAAAAGTAATGAGATAAAAATTGTCCTGCTTCAGAAGAAGTACTTTTATATCCTTTTTTCTTTTGGCAATTTATCACAGATGAAATCTACGGTAACAAATGAAAAACTTAATTTTCATAAGACTGTATTTGTTTTGGATATTGTTTTAAAATCATAAACTTTGTGCTATGAAGTAGCTGACTACACCAGTGTCTCTGTAATTCATCCAAAACTTAGTGCTTGGTTTCAGTTTGGGGGTTCTAATCTTGATAGTCTATAGCCTGATTCACAAGGGTGGTTCAGCAATTCTATCAGAGGATTGTTTTAGTTTGGTGGCTGCAACTCAGGAGGATTGTCACCGTAGCAATACTTTGCCTCCGGATCTCGGTATGTATTTTCGTGTTGAACACTCTGTGAAGTAAAAGTGGGAAACATCATGGCAGCATACATTTATACAAGTACCAGTGACCTTATTATCAAACCATGGAGGTAAGCTGCATGATCAAACCAAAGAGTTCTGCCATAGGATAAACAGAGTTTGAAGGCTATCCTACAGTGGGTTTCAATTCGGTGCCACATCTTCTAACTTTCAGCTTTAATTGTAACTAAAAAACAGCTACATTGTAGATCAAGTTCAATGAACTGTTCAGCTATTTGTTCAGACAGAGTTGCACCATGCTGGTTTACTGTAACCAATCAATGACTTGATGGCTTTGAAATGTTAATTGTTTACATCGTACATAAAATGCATCTGTCTCAGACA
The DNA here is from genome assembly GCF_041260155.1 of Ptychodera flava. Lineage (NCBI taxonomy): Eukaryota > Metazoa > Hemichordata > Enteropneusta > Ptychoderidae > Ptychodera > Ptychodera flava. Next base: position 2,054,654 of record NC_091939.1, on the reverse strand, counting down.
CAGTGATGTGGCACCGAATTGAAACCAATGGTATCCTACCACCATATCTTTGAAGTGTGGGCATTTCACTGAGCTGTTTAGACCACATATGTTTTCACAAGGTGAATACCTACTTATGTTGTGGGTTTGAATCCAATCAAAAATTCACTGAAATTCCCTTTTGTTTTCAATGCATGGTTGTGTATACCGTTATATACAGTGAAGAAGGGCTTGAAACTGGCAGTATTATCTACATGTACATGTATGCTAAATTCTTGATTGACTGACGCTAAGAATTCACAACAATCCCTACAGATTGTAAAATAGGATTAAAAGAGTTAACTTAAAAGTATCCCAATGTTTCATCCAGGATGACATCAACAATGGGGATTTCCCCTTTACAAGGAAATTACAGGGGGGTTTCACCACTTCATGGGTTCTACTTGTATCTCTAAGGTGTGACTGGCACCATTTCATTAGGGGCTGGTTCCCCCTTGACAGATTAGTAGGGGGTGCCAAAATTTCCCCCTTTACAAGAAAATTTAGGGGGGATTTCACCAGTTCATGTGTTCTACTTGCATCTGTAAGGTGTGACTAGCACCATTTCATAGGGGGCTGGTCCCATCTTGACAAATTACTGGGGGGTAACAACATGTCAACAGAGGGGGAATCCCCTAATCCCCCTCTCTAGATGAAACAATAGTCTTGTATGTGGAGTTTAACAATTTACATACTTGAATTCTTCACAGAGTGATATTTTGAGACAGCATATACATACAAGCTGCAGTAAATTGCATGCTTACCTCAGATGAAGTTCGACACTTGGCCAGACACAACTCAAAATGATCAGTCACCGATGAGAACAAAATTTGGAATGCTTTGCTGGCTCTCCCTAGAACAGCTTGGAGGAGTTGTTGCTGTAATAAAAACAATCCCTGTTCATTTTGATGTCAGACCTGTGATTTTGTTATGTTGTTGACAGTACTCTGCAGACTTCATGTTTACAACAAGTTATGCATGTTCATTTCATGCATAAATAATAATAATGTAATATTGCCTTGCTGACTCCAATGATCTGATTGGATAAGGCCAGAGTATCTGAACTCTAGTAATGTAATATTGCCTTGCTGACTCCAATAATCTGATTGGATAAGACCAGAGTATCTGAACTCTCCAGAAGATTTGGGACCTGGACAATGAATAATAAACTAAAATTTTAAAATTTACAATCTTTAGCATTTGTCTGGCTTTGCAAAGTGAAAAGATGCTCCTCTCCATAATTATTTCCTTCCAAATATGCTAATTGAGAGAAGCCTGATATCCTAGGTCTGATATCTGCTACTGAATAAACTTGCTTGCTGTTTAAACCATCTTTTTTAGGGTCTATGTTTAAACCTAATCTAATTCAATGTTCAATATGACGTACGCATTTTACTTGTTCAGGGGAAATACCTTTTGTGGCTGTAAACAGCATGAGACACAATGCTCATACAGGCTGCAACATCCGTTGTCCAGACAGCTGTCACAACAGTACAATACAGTTTTCTCTGCAGTGCTGTCACAACAACCATTGGCTAGCACATCAGCTCTCTCACATAAATAGCCTGCAACAAAATTGAGTCCTGTTATCAACCTGATAGTTCAATGCCCTTTGCAAAAAACAGATAAAAGTGAATGTTACACTGCAAAATTTTACATATGGGTTTTCCAATGAAACCGTATTATACAAAAACACATGGGTACAACCAGCATGAGTGGAATTGACTAACGCTATCTTTGGCATCCACTTTACAGCTTACTTTTTAGGGTAGTACTGATGATTTTGCACAGAAATATCACTTGTCATGTTGCTTCCGCCTCCATGCTTGACCAAGACACAGAATTTGCATTGACTTGCTCCCAGTGTCGACAGTAGACTAGTCCTTTAATGGCTCGTTCAACTACACAAACATGAATTTGTTGAAATCAGTGGCTGAAGGATCTTAATAATACTACAAACAGCAAGGGTATTTGCAGGGAACACTTGAAATACGCAGACTGTGGAGGTTACCCTAACATTTACGTTTGATTTATTCATGGAAAGCACGGAGTAAAGCATGACTCATACCTGGTAATACAAATACACCGGCTGTACTGTGATGCATGGGTCGATAGGGAGAATGCCTCCAGTTTTGTCAGGCTCTCAGTACAGTATGTGTGTTTAAACTGAGAAAAGCGTCTTCTGCCGTTACTATGCAATATTTGTGGTATGGATGTGTCAACTCTGGATGACTACACCATGCAGCCCTCACGATCACCGAGCATTATTATTGCACATTGTGAACATACCTTTTTCATCAGCGATATGGACTCTACCCTGGACGGAATTGCGGCAAGTTGTCAAGACTGTTGAATTCTTAGTTTCGTGGTGAGATTTCCATCTGAATGTCCGCTTCACTTCAGGCTGTATGGAGTCTTCTTGCAAGATAAAGGGATCTGACTGTATAACAGCATATGTACACAAACATTATTTATTCGGACATAAATTCACACACGTACGTACGTACCATATCCAATCAAAGCTCACTACTTCAAGGTTAAATGGGATAAGTAAGCAAAGGAAACAATCAAGATATAACAAGTTACCTGATTAAAGATATTTGTTACGAAATAAACGAACGAAAGCAGAAAAATAACTGTTAAAACCCAGCGTTTTCGTAACGCCCGCGTTGGAAACATCCCATCAACAAAATATTTGAGGTCAAAGCTTTGTCTTTTGTTGTAATCGCAGCTTGCGAATTCGAAAATATTCATCTACTCATAAAAAAAGTATAATAAGTATTAGAAATTATATATTTATTACAATTTACAATTATTCTATTCCATTTTTGAAGTATATAATATTTCTTATCAAAGATTATGTTCCTAAAAGGTGTACGAATGCACAACGTAGATATACTAGTATGGGATTCTCTTTGGTCGTGCGTAGGTGGCGCTCTACTTTCGCCGAGCCAAGTTTTTTAGTCAGACAGCTGGCCGGCCCCACTCAGAAAGTGGGGAAATAAATAAGAGATTAGCGACTTGCTTCATTGATTTATGTCGATTTGGAGCAAGTATACACTTCAACAAATAAAATTTATTAAGTCAGTCGCTCAATTTCGTTATTTTATTTCTTACTGTATGTATGATATATCATTTCGCTAGTAGTAGGCCCTACGCCTATGATACAATTCTCGTATGCGGCTGTTGTCATAGCGGCGGTGGGGTACTCCCATAGAAAAGGTGTACGGGTGTTAACCGCCCGAACGGGTAACTTTTCACGAAAAAACCTAAAAAAAATCCTTAAACATAGGTTGTTTTTCACAGCTATTGTGGGTGAAAATTCCCAAAATTTGTTAAAGAAATCCCTAAACAATGCGTCATTTTTTTGTCAATCAATCAATCAATCAATCTTTATTTACTCAACACATACTAACAGAGAGTATGGTATGGTACATCAAGATGTGTTACAAATGTAAGTGAACAATACAGAGAAAGAAAAACAACCATTCATCTCTGTAATACGAAAACATGCAATAATTACATTCATTGGAGCTGCTTGAGCTCAGTATAAACATGTGCTCTTTAAGAAAACAGTAAAAGTCTGAACAAAAGTTACCAGGACATTTTCAGCCCGGAGCTGCTGGAGGGTTCAGCATACATTTGTATTCTTTAGAAATACAGCAAGATATTTGTTCCATTAACTTTTTAACAGCTTCTTCTTTTTCTAAGAGACTATAACATTTACAAAAATCTGTACCACTACTTTGTCCCAATAAAATTCTTTCTGAAGTATGATTTTTACATGAAAATAATAAATGAAACTCATCATCAATTTCATTATAATCACATCTCTGACAGATTCTTTCACTCAAAGGTAATCTAGGTTTACTTTTTCTTCCATTTCAATACCCAAGTTATGGTCACTCAATCTGAATTTGGACAAATGTTTACGGAGTGTAAAGTCAGACAAGCAATCTAAGTAATTTTCGAAGACAAACTCAGTTTTGAAAATTCTATATGTACGTAATTTGTTACCATTTCCATTTTTTCTTACATCATCAAACAGATTTCTCCTCCATGAACCCAAATATTCACTTGTAAGATTTTATTTTATTTTCTTCTTCAGTTGACAATATGATTTCACTCCCAATGAACTGAAAACATGCATATTACAATCTTCCCAAATTGCGATTAATAAATTTCACCCAAGGAGATTGAAGTTTTCTGTTTTCTGTGAGTGCGTTTTTAAGAATGTGATTTGAAGGCAAACTGTTCAGTCTACACCGATATCTTATAACAGACATATAAAGTGAGATCTTCAATGGTAGTCTACCCAACTCAGCTCTTATGCCTTCCAAAGGAGTACGTTTACTGACTCCTAGAATAAATCTGTAAAACGACATACAAAGACTTTCAAGACAATTATCAGTACTAGTGATTTCTGTTGCCCAAATTTCAGAAGCATATGAAAGAATTGGAACAATCAATGTGTCAAAAAGTTTTAAGCAAAGTCTAGGATTTAACATTCTTTCACATAAAATTGACCTTTTATGCTTAATAAAGCTTTCATTGCTTTGTTTTTAAAATATAGGCCTACATGGGTAGGTGTATTCAACTCGGGCGGCACCCCCATATGAAAATAGCAAGAGTATCCCCCCCCCCCTCCCCGGGTTTCAGAGTTTGCCTCGGATTCATTCTTTTAGTGAGCCTTCAGTAATTACAAGGCGGCCATTGGCCGGGAGAATTCCGTGCATACCTGTACTGTAAAATGTGACCCTCCCCTATCCTTGTGTCTAATGACCCTCCCCCCCCCCATCACAGCAGTATTCTCCCCAGGAATAACTAAAAACAGTATCAGCTAATTTACATAACAATTAGTCTAATTGTTATGTACAAGTGGAGGGATGGCGTTTTGGGAGGTAGGGTTGCAATTTATCACGCAGGCATTTTTAAAGGGGTCATGCATTGGGAGAGTCACCATATTTTGCGCAACAAGGGCCTAAGGCGGCAAGATTTGGCTGATATAGCATGTCACAAAAAATATATCATAATACATGAGAGTCTATTAGGCAAACTATTGACAGTTTTCCCCCACACAACAAACTACATCTGTAATTTATATATGTTTTGATAATATATGTAAATGTACTTTGTTTGAAGTTTGAAATGGATTTGTAAATGTCACCGAAATGTTGATTCACTATACATGGTAGTCTATAACAAAACTATGAATAATTTTTTTCAATACAAAAATAGGTAAATCTGTGTATTTATGTACGCTCGATTATTCATATTAATGTACTTGATTAGACTAGGGGGTGTTCAGAATTTACTTCCAGGGGGGCCTGGAGGAATTTCTGGGGAAGCCACCCATTTTCCCAACAAAAATTGGGGGGCCGACCAAAATACAACATTCTTTTAGATGGGCAAGGAAAAAACACATCAACTGATTATTTGCCCAGAATTGCTGATATATAACATAATGCATGGCTGTCAAAAATATCTGGTGAAAACTTTACAAATATGCTAGCTCCTATGTGTAAAAAGGGTTGATTTTCCAACAATTCTGTATGTGTATCCAGAAGATCATGTGCATCAACACTATGGTGTCAGATTTTTAAAATATTGACCGTAGCACCCTGTGTACCCAAGACAAGAAATTTGCTGAAGTCAAGAAGTGATCTCAGTGTATGAATCAAGGAGAATTGTGGGTAGGCTGACACACTGTGTAATGATACTAGTACTTTAGAATTCCATTCGTTCTGATTTCTAAGATCAAGGATTTCTCAGTGACGGCTGGCAGAAAAGGCAAAAAACAAATTAACATGTTTTGTTTCCTGCAATCTGAAAATATGCGCATCACGCACATGAGTAAAGTTTGTAAAAAAATGTGAAATATGCATGCTTTGTCAACTTTGAAAAAATGTATTGGTAACAAAATGTGAACTTTCTTGACATTGTGAATGGAACTAGCAGAAATTTAACATATATGTGAATTCATGTTATGGATAAGGTGTTCTGTTTAACAAAGGTTCTGAAATATTCCTCAGGATTGTCTCAGTGGCAGCCACTTTATTTTATGGCAACCAAATTAGAAAATAAAAAACAAATATAATATATATATATATATATATATATATATATATATATATATATATATATATATATATATATATATATATATATATACAAAATGTATACAATGTATATATATATATATATATATATATATATATATATATATATATATATATATATATATATATATATATACATACATAGTAATAGTAATAGGCCACCAGCTCTATACAATTCATGAAAATAAAAAGTGATATAAACAGACAACGTTTAGGAAAGGAAGAATACTTGCAGGATATTTACAGTACATCTGAAATACACAAAAGGGACATGTATTGCATATTTTGTAACAAATTTTCTCTTTTTAAAGCTATAAAACAGGAGTTTTGACAGACTTAACAGAGTGTCATGATTGTGTAAATGCATGAGTAATGTAAATTCTGCTATTGTCGGTAAATCACAATAAAAGGACGGTAAAAATTTCTTTCTCATTTCATGATATGCAGAGCAAACAAACTTTTTATGGTCACTTAATTGTAACTCTGAAATTAATGTTTTGTTATATCATTCACAAGTGCATGGCTGGTATTAGTCAAGGTATACAGTTAAGACAACCTCTAAAATCAGCTACGAGTGAAGATGGAAATTTTACAACTGTGACTAAACGCAAGAACAGAAAGAGATACCTAGAGCCGTTGATATGAACTGATTCCAGTAATAACGAATCAATGTTGAAAGTGGCTGACTCACGCCCCCATCACAAGTTTTCAACAGCTGACTTTTGCCTAATACTTCAAAAGTTACCGTACTTTTTCAGACAAGCATCTTAAACATATCAACATTCTATCACTAGTATTACTATGTGATTCCAGTTACCATAGGCAATGTATTGAGAAATTCTATCATGATCAGGTGCAGCCAACGAACAATGCACTTTTAAAGGGGTCCTTACTATGATAAGATACTTTGTGTATGACAAGCAATGTGAACTGACTAATTTTAAGTCAAGAGGGTAATTAATTAGCTGTTCATAATTTGCCCTCCCACTAAAATTTTTCGACCTACCCTCCCGCACT